>NC_050574.1:29270834-29299023 GCF_011100635.1 Trichosurus vulpecula
AGACTCCAGTGAAAATTTACTCCAATCCAAAACAACAAGTGTTTCTTAAGTACCTACTACGTGCCAGACACTCTGGTAGATGTGGGGGAAACAGCCCCTGATTTCAAAGAGTTTCTTTTCTACTGGGCTAGGAGGTAGTGCATACATACATACATAGATATATACAAATACACACATATACATATGTGAGTGTAATATTTGTAGCATGCACACCTCACATATTTACAAAGTAATCTCAGAAGTGGGGAAATCCAGATTACCTTGCAGAGATCACCTGGAGGTGTGACTCTTCCAAGCACTCATTAAAAGAAACTCAAGCACTCCTCCGAGTCTTGCCCTCCATTCAGTTCTATATGACATTGAACGAGTTACTTCCCTCTCTATTCTGGGGAGAAACTCCAAGCAGTGACCTCTGAGAAATACGTATCACAGGCAGGTGGAGGAGTGGGGGGGGGGGATGTTCAAAGGCACCAATAATTAGTTGAATAACCTCCACATGTTTTTTTTCTGGACAAAATTATCCATCACTGGGTTTCCATAGTTAACTCAGCACTGATTAAAATTTTGTTCCCCGTTTCCCCCTCCCCTGAAGAAATCACTTGGTCCAAACATCCCAGAAGATAATGAGGAAGGAGAATGGAAAGACTGTTGGTTTAGAGCTAGGAGGGATCTTTAGAAGTGGTTTAATCCAATCCCCTTCATGAGATAACTAAAGACTTGCCCAAGGACACACAGCTAGCAAAAATCAGAACTAGGTGTTGAATTCATGGTCTTTTGCTCTAAAAACCAGGACACTTCCTACGGGACCACACCAGGTCCTGACAAAACTCTATTCTCAAAACAGAAGGGTAAGGAAAAATCTACTTACCAGATCCAATATCTAATCAGAGACAAAGAATAATAGATTTCAATGATCTGAGAAGATTCTCAGTGGCTTGCTGAGAACCTGAGGATCTTCGGAGTTTTTTGTCTCGAAAGCCTCTCCTAACTTTCCCTCCCAAGAAGGCAGGTGAAGCTAGATGGAATTTTGCTGAAGAGGAAGGACTCTATCCCAACCTTCTCCTTTCTTAGTAAGCAATTGTACCTAAGGTTCTGATCAGTTTGCAAATTTTCAGAATGATATAGCCTTAACCCAGCTTGGGTATTGTGGGAAGAGAAGGAGAGACTGTTGCTAGAGATCTTTTTTTTTTTAAAGAGGAAGAGGAGAAGGAATGAAAGGAAGGGGAAGTACAGTCCTTTGATGAAGTACTTTTTGTACCTTAGCTGAGGAGTCTGGCTTCTAAAAAACAGAATCTCCCCTTTTCTTTCCCACTGCCACTCCATCTAGGCCTATTCCTCTTTCTATGAGCCCATTCTTTTCAAACACATGTTCCAGCTTGTCCAGAAAAAAGAGAAAAGAAGGGAAAAATCTTGGGGGTGGGGGTAGTATAGGAGAGAAGGGGTCGTGTGTGTGTGTGTGTGTGTGTGAGAGAGAGAGAGAGAGAGAGAGAGAGAGAGAGAGAGAGAGAGAGAGAGAAATCAAAGCAATAGGTTGGGGGAGATCAGACTGGAGGCAATGGCCAGCTATGGAGTTAGAATAAAGAACGAAGAAGACAGGTTAATACAAAGAGGCTAGAAGGGAGAAAATAAGGGCAAAATAATGAAACCTCAGGATATGAGAAATGGAAAAGACTTTCAACATCATGTGGTCCTACTCCATTTTTTAACGGGTAGGAAAATTGAGTCTCAGAGAAGGGAACAACAGACTTGCCCAAAGTCACACAGTGACGCGTATCCAATTGAATGCAAACTTCCTGTGGACAGGGACTGTTTCATTTTTTGTCTTTATATCCCCTGAGCCTGGCACAGAATAGGGCCTCCTAAAAACGTGCCACCATCTACCTGAAGCCTTTTCTGACACTCTCAGGCACTAGTGCTCTCCCCCTCCCAATTAATCTCTCTAAATCTATTTTGTATATGCCTATATATGTACGTGTTGTCCTCTGTGATCAATTGTATGCTTGCCAAAGGTAGGGACTGCTTCAAATTTGTATTTATATCCTCAGTGACTAGTATAGTGCCAGGCATATGTTGTTTTTCAGTCATTTCAGTCATGTCCAACTCTTCTTGACTCCATTTGGGGTTTTCTTGGAAGAGATACTGGAATGGTTTACCATTTCAATCTCCAGCTAATTTTGCAGATGAGGAAACTGAGGTAAACAGGGTTAAGTGACTTGCCTAGGGTCACATCCCTACTAAGTGTCCGAGGTCAGATTTGGAAGATGAGTCTTCCTAATTCCATGCCCTAGCCACCTAGCGGCATCTTGCCAGGCGCATAGTAGGCACTTAATAAATGCTCGTTGATTCACTGATTGACTGTTATTGAATCGAATTTAGCAAATCCTGGCCTCCAAGACTCTTTCCACAACCTTCTTCCCTCCCTTCTCCCCCACCCTCAACTGAACAGTCAGAAACCATTTTTCTCTAAGAAGTGAAAATTCTATTAGACGGGGATTGATTGGAGAGGGTGAGGGGAAGATGGAAGGGGAAACGAAATAATGAAATCAGAAAGGAGAACGATCTACTTTTTTGGCTGGGACCAGAGATGGAAACAACAAAAACAAACCAAGGCATTTTTCATTTGTTGGCTCCGGAGAGACACCCTTGGCGGTGATTCCAGGACATTCTAAGCCTCCAGTGTCCTCCACGCCTCAAATAGACAGGGAACATGGCATCATGTGGCACAGACACAGTATGGCAGTGCTGCCCAGACTCTGCTTGGCAGAGACAAGTTTGGAGGAGAAAAGTTTCTCTCACTCTTTAGAGGTGTTTGGGACCACGAGACTGACAGGGTGGACTGGACATACAGGCTCAAAAATCTTGCAGTCATCCTTAACTCTTTTCTCTCTGCACACAACCCTGCATTCAACTGGTTGTCAAACTTTGTTGATTCCACTCACGAGGTCACTGCCGAAGACCCATTCCTCTGCCTCCTGTCTGGACTACTGTGCTTGTCTCCTAACTGGCCTCCATGATTCTAGTCTCTTCCCCGTCAAATCCAGCCCTCTTATATCTCCCATATATTTTCCCTAAAGTCCAGGTGTGGGTAGCTCCATTACTTCCCTGCTCAGAATTGACATTGGCTCCCCATGGCCCGTAGGATAAAAAACAAACTCCTCAGCCTGGTAACCCAGGTTCTTCACATCCTGGCTCCCAACTACCATTCTAGTCTGATTTCATTCCTCTCCCCCTATTTTCTGTACTAGGCATTTCAGCCAAAGTCCACTCCTAGCTGTTGCTCAGCTGTGTTCTTCCATCTTCAGTCTATGTGAATCAATGGATGTTAATTTCCCATCTCAGGAACTCAATCATTTCTCCTGTCCATCAGTTAAATGTTTTCTCCTCCTTAAGGTACAACTTAGGCACTACATTCTCCAAGAAGCCTGCCCTGATCATCCAGCTGAAAAATGTTCTTTTCCTCCTCACATTTTCCTAGGTCACTGTCTGTACTGTTCCTTTCTCCCCTCTCTTTCCCTCCCCCATCACATTCAACTTTGTATTAAACTCGTTTGTGTAGGTGTTGTTTTCCTACCTAATAGATTCGGATCCTCAAGGACAGGGACTGGGACACGTTTAATCTTTGTGTCTCCAGCATTGAGCCTCACTCATAATGGTCACTTGATAAATGTCTGTTGAACTGAGATATTAAATTGCATTCCTATTCAGGAAAGTACAACATATCAAGTAAGAGAGAGGTTGAAGGAGCTGGGTGGTGGGAGAGGGAGGGAGACAGAGAGAGGCAGAGACAGAGAGAAGAGATAGAATGGGAAGCAGAGAGACAGAAAGGGAAGATAGAGACAGAAATGAAGACAAAGAAAAAGGTAGAATGAGCAGAGACAAAGAGAGGAAGGAGAGGGGAGAGGGGGAGTGACAGACAGACATAGAGGCAGAGACATAGAGATAGAGGCAGATACAAAGAAAAACAAGACAGAATAAGAAGCAGAAAGACAGACCCAGAAAGGGGGGAGAGAAAGGGAGAGATAGAGAGAGACAGGCAGAGACAGAAAGGGAAGAGAGAGATAGAGATGCAGACAAATAGGTAGAATGAGCAGAGACAGAGACATAAAGGAGAGGGGGAGAGACACAGAGATAGAGGGACAGACAGAGGCAGAGAGAAAGAGGCTTAGAAACAGAGAAACAGAGATAGAGTGGGAAGCAGAAAGACAGAGACAGAAAGGAGAGAGAGTGTGAGAGAGAGAAGAATGAGAAACAGAGAAACAGAAAGAGACAAAAGTGAGAGAGTCACAGAATAATATATACAGAGAGACTTCCTGTATGTTTTTCATCTTAAGACACTGTAGTCAAGGGAATGCTAAACTGTCCATCCGAGGTTGGCATGAGCACACTGGCGTCCACTCAACCATTTTATTTCCTCATGTTTTCTTCTATTGTCAGAATTTCTTCCTTTTGTCTTGTGGATCCCTCACTCAACCACAACACAAGCCAACCCTGTGAAAACCCCAAACTCAGTGCTAAGCCCTTCTCAGTCTCCATTCTTACTGTTACTCCCTGGCATCTGGTCTAGGGCTGCCTTTCTCCAGGGCAATCTGAGTTCATTGTCATCTAGTCTTGGCTCATCCTGCTTTAAAATATCAACTGATTCTTTGAACATGTGGCCAAATAGAGAGAAGACACACAAAAATATGAATTATTGGGACAAAACCTTGCTGAAGGAGATGGTTATTGACTTAAATGGCGCTTGTGCCCCTCGTGCCTCTAGAGCATGAGAAAGCTGCTAAGTCAAGTTTGCGATGTTTGTCTTTATCACTAAAATAAAGACCCCATCCAGTGGGTCATTAACTTAGAAATGGAAGGAACCTTAGACAGTTTCTGGTGCAATTCTTTATTTTTCAAATAGGGAAACTGAAGCCCAGACAAGGAAAATTGCTTGACACATAGTTCAGAAATGACCAAGACAAGACTTGAAACCAAGCCCTTTGACTCCACTGCCAACAATTCTGCTCTACCATACATATGTGCCCCATAGCCATCAGTATGAAGGCACTGATGCTAAGAAAGGTGAATGATTTGCCCAAGGCCACATGACTAAGAGAGCTGAGACTGGCATCTTCATTGTTATTGTCATCATCAGATCATCACAGATTAATTAGAGTTGGAAGGGGCCCTGGAGGTCATTGAGTCCAGCCCCCTCTAACAGTCCCAGAGAGGTTAAGTGATTTGCTTGAGATCATACTTGAGTCAGTGGAAAATCTGGAATGGGAACTCAGGTTTTCTGACTCCAGTTTAGCCTTCATTAAGTTCAGACTCATCTTCCTGAGTTCAAATCTGTCCTCAGACACTTACTAGCAGAGTGACCCTGGGCAAGTCACTTAACACTGCTTGCCTCAGTTTCCTCATTTATAAAATGAGCTGGAGAAGGAAATGACAAACCATTCTGGTATCTTTACCAAAAAACCAAAACCAAAAAACCAAACAAACCCAAATGGGGTCATGAAGAATCAGACATGACTGAAAGGTCTTGACAACAATAGCAAAGTCCAGATTAGGTATACTTTCCCCTCCATATACTGCCTCTCGGGCTTACTTTTATTAAAAGTTATTCAATGGCCAATGATCATCCAGCCCTAGGTTTTCTGGGACCTACTATATGCCCAGGTCATAAAGGTAGAGCCCCTCCATATCGGAAGTTAGCCAAGAAAGGATGGTCCATTTCTACCTCACTCCTATGAGTTAAAGCTCCTCTCTCTACTAATACTTGGAAGATACTTTGGCTTTCCTACAAGACTATGGTCATGTATTTCCATAAAGATGGCACGATTATAGGGTCACCTCTGTATGTACCACAGACCTCTCTCTACCTAGTACTACACCTGATAAGTTAATGACATGGGTGAGTCATTGTGCTGAGACAACATGTAAAAACTCTTAGCTCAGTGCCTGGCACATAGTAAGGTCACTATAAATGCTTGATCCCTTCCCTCCCCCACTAAAAACACATATCTAGAAAAACGGAGACATTTGCCAAAGTCTGGCCACAGATTAGATGGAAAATACTGATTTCCATTCCTAATCAGAAAACTTCACATTTTCCAGTCAAAATATAATATGTATGTATACATATATATGCATGCATTTATATATGCACATACTCTCCCAGCTATTAGCTATAGCTGTTGTATACATACATACATGTATGTATGTATATATGTATAAATTCTTAGACTCTCCCAGTAAGTAACCCTGACATTACACTGTGGCTCCATTTGGAAGACCTGGGCAAACAACACAGAATACATCTCGGATGGAAAGTTGGGGTATAGACAGATTATAGAACACCTGGAGGTCACCAAGGGGAGGATTTCCCTAGAGACGGTATGCGGTGGGGAGAGGAACAGGTGCAGGATAAGCTGGGAAGAGGCCAGAGATGAGCTCACTCAGGCTGCAGTGATGAATTGTCCGGTAGACTCTTACTTTAGCTAACTATTTTTGCTACCCAAATGCTAAGTTCAATTGTTTCAATGCTCCTGGAGGAATGGAGGTGCTATTGGAACACTCTAAATATTGATGCCCTGAGACAAAGACCTAGGTACCCCATCCTAGTTATGGATCTTCTGATGGGTTTTGGACAGGTGACTAGGGGATTCACTAGACTCGGAGGTTTTCCAACTGCTATAAACAACAAGTGATAACTTTGGGAGTACAGCTATTGATGGAGGCAAGATGAGAGACTTGTGGAGAGAAAGAATTAAGATTCCATTTCAGTGAAATAGAAGCCTCCTGAGGAAAGGGACTATTACATTTAATCTATGTATCCCCCATCTTTGCCTAGAACAGTATCCATTGCATAGCAGGGGCTTTAGACACATTTCTTGAATTTTTAAAGAAGAAAAGAAGATTTTAATGAGAAAAGTATAGCTGAGTGTTGATCCATGGGATAGTTGGACTGGTAGAGTGAACTAATCATTGACGAATTATCCAAGATAATTAGATTAGAGGAGAAGCATCTGGTGGGCAGGGCATCTCTCCAAATGTGTAGGTCTAACCACCTGTATTCAATCAGTCTGGACATCAACTCAGAATCCTTAGATAAGAAAGCTCACTGTCTTCATCTCTACGGGCATACTGACCCCTTGCCTGAGACAGGGATAAGGGAAGAAGTCACTCCATGAAGCGTCCAGCTTCTTTCTAGGCTCTGTTTAAGTACCAAAGCCTATTAATAAGTAGAACCTAGGCCTTGCAAAATCAGAGTAAAGAACACAGTGGTTTGTCGAGGGCTAACCATAGAGTTGAGAATTTGATTCAGTTCTGCAAGTATGTATCAAAGTCCTTTCAGGGGATCACAACTGTAGAAATAGTTGTTATCGAGTTGTTTCCATATGGGATTTTCTTGGCAAAGATACTGGAGTGGTTTGCCATTTCCTTCTCCAGCTCATTTTACAGATGAGGAAACCGAGGCAAACAGGGTGAAGTGACTTGCCCAGAGGTCAGATTTGAACTCAGGAAGATGAATCTTCCAGAGTCCAAGCCTAGTACTCTAGCTGCCCCATAGAACTGGAAAGAAAGTTGGAGATTACTTAGTCCAACCCCTCACTTAAAAAATGTGGAAATTATGTGCCAAGTGCTGTGTGAAGGTGCTGGGGATAAAAAGGCAAAAATGAAATAATCTCTACCCCCAAGGGGCTTCCACTCAACTTGGGAAAATAGCTTTTGAACAGAGAAGTAAACACAGAGTAATGCAAGTGAGGAGAATAAAGAAATAGCCCCCTGTAGGAAGAAGGTAGCACTGGAGCTGAGCTGTAAAGGAAGCTAGTAACTGAGACATGGAGGGTAGCACAGCAGAAGACCTGGGAGCAAGTCTTATCTCTGACATGTTGGCTATATGAACAGCAGCAAGTCAGATAATCAATCAACAAGTATTTATTAAGTCATATAACCTCTCAATGACCCTAGTCAGCTTTCTAGGGCCTTAAGATGGAGATGCCCATCTGCACTGGTGGAGAGTGTTTCCATGCTGGTTGTCCCCTTGTAGGAAAAGAAAAATAGTGAAATCAGGGGAAAAATTCCAAATTGGACTTTGCTCATCTTAGTGAGCACAGGAAAAAGTATTTAGCTTTTCAAAGAAGACAAATGAATCCAAATGTCTGTTTATTAAGTCCTAGACACTGAGATTTCTAATGTTTTCCACTCAATGACTTGGTCTGAAACTATGAATCTATTCAAAGCAATATGTTAGAGAAAGGCAGGATGGCATAGTAGTGGGTAGAGAGCCACCTTTGAGTCAGGAATTCAGTGGGTATCTTTCTCTCCTCTTCTCTCCTCTCCCTTCTCCTCTCTTCCCTTCCTCTCCTCTCCCCTCTCCTCTCTTCCCCTCCTCTCCTCTCTTCCCCTCCTCTCCTCTCCTCTCCTCTTCTTCTTCTTCTCCTCTCCTCTTCTCTCGTCCCCTCCTCTCCTCTCCTCCCCTCCCTTCCCCTCCCTTCCTCCCTTTCTCCCCTCCTCCTCTCCCCTCCCCTCCCCTCCCCTGGGCATGGAACATTGTATATTACTTTCAGACTCAACTAATCTGTTGATAAATTTTGCTGAGTTACTTTTTTCCCCTTCTATCTTATACTTTGTTACAAGGAATAACTCTTTGGGGGGTAGTATATGTATGTGTGTATATATATATATACATCCACATATGCATATGCATGTATATACATAAATTCACACATAAATATATGCATATACATACACATCTATGTAGTATGCATATATGCAGCATATGTACCTAACTGAAGGTGATATAATCCCCTCAATCAACAATTTTTGTTTAAATCCAACAAAAGTACAAATGGTGTTTTGAGAGTTTGGAATGGTTGGGAGCAATCAAGGTTTATACACAATGGTCTACACTTTTCCAAATTCATCAAATAATTATGTAATCCAATAGGACCTAAGTTCTCAGAAAGTAGAGATCTGTGTTTGTAGCCTCAGAACTTAGCTCAATGCCTGGCACCTCGCTGCTGGATTAAATTGAACAGAACTCTCTGCACCTCCTTGATGGCAATAGTCTTGGCCTGAGGGAGAACTCCCCCTTTGCCTCCATTGAGATATGCTCTTATTTCTTATCAACCTTTGATCTTCTAGGCAATTCCACTTTTACCACTTCTACTTAAAACTTCTCTAAACACCTGACCACACACAATGCCACAGAATCACAGAAGTTCATAGTCCCACGGGGATTTTTAAGCATGGGCACACACACACACACACACACACACACACACATTCTTATCATTTCTCTATCTGGGTCAAAATGTATTTCATTTTGTTTTGTTCTTTTCTTGGTGGGAGCTTTGTTATTGGCTAATAAAAGCCCCTACCCCCATCCTAACTCCACCATCACTATCTCAGGCCCTATCCCCAAATTTTAATCATGGTGTTAGGCTTATTTCCACTGGCCCATAAACTGTATAAATCCAGAAGCCCAATTCTGGTTTTTTGATGGTTCAAATTTGATCTTTGCACTGAATAACAGAAGACCTGCTAAAATTAATTCCATATATGATTTTGGAGAAACCTGGAAGACTTGTATGAACTGATGCAGAATGAAGTGAGTAGAACTGGGGGAACATTTTATACAGTAACAACAGTTATAAAGATAAATAATCAAAGACTTAAGAACTCTGATCAATGCAGAGACCAACCATAATTCCAAATGACTTAAGATGAAGCATGCTACCCACCTCCTGACAGAGAAATGGTGGACTCATGGTACAGAAGAATGAAACCTGTATTTCCCAATACAGAGAGTGTGGAGATTTGTTCTTTTTTTAATATACATGTTTTCTATAAAGGTTTTGTTTTTCTTTTTTATGGGACAAGGTGGGTGGGAGAAGAAAATTAATTGAACTGAATTAAACTAAATTCCACATCCCTGACATTTGGACTTATCCAAATTCTACATAGACCTCTCTATTAAGTTAATGAAGGTTTCTAGGATACAGAATCTCTAAGCCAGCCATCAAGAACATTTATTAAGCACCTACTATGTTCCAAGATCTGTGTTAACACCAGCTAATCACTGAAGACAGAAGGTCAGAAGAGATCATATATTCTAACCCTTTGTCTGAATAAGAATCTGTTTTACAAAATATCAAAAATATCCTTTTGCCTTGGCTTGAGGACTAAATAAACAGAAACCCACTGCCTCCTGAGGTAGCCAGCCTATTCCATCACTTTTCGCAAGTTTTCCTTCCACTAAACATACAACTCCCACTCATTCCTTCTAGGTCTTCTCTGTTGGAGACAAGCACCCCAAGTCCAATGCCTCTTCTATGTGGTATCCCTTCAAATACTTGAAGACAACTCCCATGCCCTGCTTCTACAAGTCTTTTCTTTCCCAGGCTAAACATGAACTGTTCCCTCAACTGATCCTTATAGGGTATGATCTCAGAGCTAAAATTCTGGTCATCCTTTCCTGAGTACCCTCCAGTTTAAGTATGTCTTCCCTAAAATGTGGGAGGAAGAGGTAACACAACACTCAAGATGGGGTCTAAACAGGGCAAAAGTTTGTGGAACAATCACCTTGCAAGTTTTGAATGTTATTCAAGCTAAGGTTTCTATTTTGCTATCCAGATTACAAGCCTAGACCTTTTCTTTCCCCTTCTTAGCTAGTTTAATATGTATGAAAAATATATACATATATATGTGTATGCATTTATAGGAAACACACAAATTGCTATGAACTCTGAAATCTAAAGAGCATCTTTGATCGGCATCATTATCAGCATCTTCCATGGCATGGCCAAATGGCATTGACAAATGACGGCAATGCCTCAGGGCCCAGCGGCGTTTGTTTTAGGGTATTCTGTAGGGTGTGAAGTGGTGAATGGGGGAATGAAATGGTGATTATTCTAACAATAATGCTTTGTACTTCTATAGACCACTTCATTCAGGGATCCCCAAGGGCTTTGGAGACGTTAATTGATCAATTAGTTAATGAGTGTAGCCCCTTCTTGGTGGCTGGATGGTTGCAGATTTTGTTTCCAGTTTGGTCCAAGGCTGTAGGTCTACATGACAGGCATATCGTCCAGATGGAAGGCGGGGAAATCTGTCGGTCACCCAGATGTTGACAAACATCTTAATGTTCTGGCATGGCATGGCCTTAGCATCAGACATCAGTCTTTTCCTTAGAGCCACCAGATCCTGGTTGTTTCTTGGATCTAGCTGAGAGTGGGGAGATTAAAAAGGCAGGGAGGGGGCATTCCTACCTGTTCAATAGGGCTCTCCTTGTGGTGCTTATGGAGTGGTGAGTGACGAACTACAAGGATGCAAGCATCTTGAGGTCTTAATTAAATCATTCCTTAGCTCTCTATTAGACATTATGAATTTTCCGGATGCAAAAAAGATTTCCTTACATAGTCCAAAGAGGAACATGTAGGGATCTATAGTAAGGGATCTATCAGGGCTTGATTCTGATTAATAGGGAATCTTAACTTTGGGGAAAGTGGAGAATGAGTGTGGCATGTGGGTAGAAAGGAGAAATCCAAGAATTTTGCGGCATGCTTTTTCATTCACAATTAAAATTAATGGTGTTTCTAGGCTCTTTCTGGACATATTAGGGAATCACTGAAAACCATTAGGGTCACCTTGGAGGTGTGACCAAATCACTTTTGGGAACTGTATTGCGTAATGGAAAGAGCTGGAATCAGAGGACTTGGGTTCAAATCAAGCCTCTGATGTCTGTGTGAGGCAACACTTTGCCTCAGTTTCCTCATCTATAAAGTGAGAGTATTAAGCTACATGGCCTTGGTGGTCCTTTCCAGCTGTACATCTAGGATCCTTTATTCACAGGTCTACATAGTAATTTCCCCAAGCAGTTGGATCTATATGACCTATTACTCCTCTCTAGGCCCCAAAGAATTTCAGAATGGGAAGGGGTTATCAGTGCCCACACAACATCTACCCTGATAGAAATCTTCCCCATGATAGAGCTGACAGATTCTGCACTGGAACTTCTGATGGGGGGCACCCCACCACCTCCCAAAGCAAACTATTTTAATTGTGGGTGGTTCCAACTATTAGGAAGACACCACAAACCTGTTGAATGACAATGTCGTCTACATTCTCAAAAAAGAGAAGTGAATAGAGCCTGTAAAGTGGAGGGTTCTGTGTAGTTCTTAGCATGGTGACTGGCTCATAGAAAGCATTTAATAAATGCTTATCGACTGTCTAATTATTAAACAACAACAAAAAGCCCTCGGGAACTTCTGACCCAAAGAATTAGAGGAGTTGAGCTGGTAGAAACCATAGAACACTATACACAACCACAGACATATTGATTCTGTGATGACTAACTTTGATAGACTTAGCTCTCTTCAGCAATACAAGGCTCAAAGAGAGCTCCAAAAGACTCATGATGGACAGAGCTATCTACATCCAGAGAAAGAACTGCGGAATCTGAATGCAGATTGAGGCAAACTATTTGCTCTCTCTCTCCCTCCCTCTTTTTTTTTTTTGGTTTTGTTTCTTCTTTCTCATGATTCATTCCACTGGTCATAAATCTTCTTTGCAGCTTGACTATTGTGTAAATAAGTTTAATGCAAAGGTTTATGTAGAATCTATATCGGACTGTGTGCTGTCTTGGGGGGAGGTGGGAGGGGAGGGAAGGGAAGAAAATTTGAAACTCAGGAACATGTAAAACTAAGTGTTGTAAACTAAAAATAAAAAATCCAATAAAAAAGAAACCATAGAGTTCATTAGTTCATCTCATTTTCAGCTTGAGGAAACTGAAGTCCAGGGAGGGGAAGGGACTTTTTCAAGGTCACCCATTTTCATTTGAGATCAAAGTTTTAACAAGTTTCTCTCTCCAGGAGAATGTAAATGCACTGAGGCCAGAGACATTTTCGTATTTGCCTTTACATCCCCAGCACCCTGTGCAGTGCCTACCACCTAGAAACTAATTAATAAATAATGTTACATTGAATTCAATTAAAACTCGAAGCTACAGTTTGCCCAGATCGCCTCATATGGAGACCCACAAGTTGATTTTTTCCAAATCAACCCAACTTCAACCATTTTGTGCGCACCTGAGAACAATAATAGCAGCCAGCATTTCCCTAGGACTTTAAATACCATAAATCTAGGACTGGAAGGGACCTTAGAGGTCTACTAGGCCAACCAACTTCATTTTACAAAAAAAGAACAGAAGCCAAGAGAATTTGAATAAGGTAGCAAAGGCAGAATTTGAACCCAGGTCCCGATATAGCATGCCCCCACAGCTTTGTTGAAAGCTGATTTATCATGTCTCATATCATTAGAGCTTCCCAAAAATTCTGTGAGGCATATGCTGGAGGCATCAAGGCTCAGAGAGCCTTCATGGGACTTACGGAGCAGTATGGATCAGCGTAAGGTTTTGATCTCCAGTTTTTCTAACTCCAACTGCAGTGTGTTATCCACTCTATCACCCTGCCTCTCTGAAACCAATCCAGAGAAGAGCCTCAACCCAGTCTTGCAAAAGCTTTCTCCCCACCCCTCCTTGGAGTTTGGAAATCCTACATTGGGCAACTCCCTACAAGAGGCAAAGGCAAAGGCTGCATTTAATAATGGGCAACAGGTTTGCCAAAGGCAGGCCTGGGAACTACTGGAGCCTGGAGGAACTGGCTCCAGGATCTTAAAGGAATAAATGAGAGCTTAAAACAAGGAAAACACAATCCTTCCTTTCAGGGATCTGCATTTGGTTTCTGGTTCATGTTTACTGATCCTTGCTGAGGTGCATGTATTTTCTGAATTTAAAAACATTTGGGAAACAATAGATAATCAATCTTAAAGTAGAGAATAAAGTACCACCAAACCATAGGGGAGAGAAACTCTGCAATACTTCAAGGTTCTTGGCAAAACCATAGCCCTGATATGAATTAGAGTAAGAGAAAATAGCCAGGAGAATGATTGGTCCTGAGCCTGGAGGACAGATGGTGAAACACATATTCATCCTTTCAGCAGAGATATGGGGGGTGGGGCTACTGTTGTGGCATGGTATATACACAGACACATAGAATTGCATTGTAGATTCATTTTAGTTAACTGTTCTTACGTCGTTACAAGAGAATATTAAATGAGGGTTGGGGGACAGAGGAGGGACATGTATTAGGAAATACAAGAAGGGCTCCAGCTCCTTGGGTGGAGATACTCCCTATGGAGAACTTGTTCGAAGGGATGGTCAGGAGTCTCAAAGGACAGGCCAGTGTGAATGGGTTAAGATATGAATCATTGGAGGGAAGATTGAAATGAAGGAGATCCTAGATGCATTGAAATATTGAGCACGTATTGGGAAACTATGCGTATTGATAACGATAACAAAATAGCCTGAAACAAGTTTTATAAAGGAGAGAAATGCCAATCAAATAATATCAAATGACAATAGTGGTTGAGTGTTAAGCTTTGTGAAGTATGCCTTCAGTCCTCACAAGAGCCCTGTGAGGCTTAGTATTACAAATGCCATCATTCACATTTCATAGATGAGGGAATTGAGGCTGAGAAGGGTCATGTGACTTGCCCTCTGAATTGGAACGCCAGTTTCACCTGACTCCAAGTCATCATTCTTTCTAATTAACCAGGATGCTTTCCAGATAAACATTTCTCTCTGTCTCACTGTGGTTCTGACCTTTGTGGAATTGTTCAGTTTTGGACACAGGCAAAATTTAGCATTGTCTTCTCTTGAAACATCCCGAGTCTTCTGAAAATATCCTGCAAGTTACAGTTCTTCAATGAATGATTATACCTGTTTATCCGCAAGCGTGCCAGCAATGAACTTATTTCAGATTGATTGAAATTCTGATGTACCATCCCCAGTTCAGGAACTGATCCCAATCTCAGAGAGGCTTGTGTTATGGATATGGGGGCAATTCAATCCAATTCAATTAAACAAACATTTAATGATACGTTAGTATTTGTCTTCTGTCTGTCAAGAAGAATCTTCTATGATTCTATCAATATGCAGGTTACAGTCTATCCTTCTCAGCTGATTTCAGTTTAGTGGAGTAATAAAAAGTGTTGAATTTGGAATCAGAGGATTTGGGTTTGAATCTTGGCCCTGAGGTGTATCCTTGGGGAATTCACAATCTCTCTCTGCCTCAGTTTCCTTATCCATGAAATGAGTGGTTTGCCCTTCTGGCATACGCCTCAAGAAGGTCGAAGACAAAGAAAGGGTTCAAAGACACCAAAATGTTCATAACGGCAGTGTAATTGGAAACAAAGTAGATACCCACCAGCTGGAGAATGGCTAAACAAATTTCAACACATGAATATAGCAAAATATTACTGTGTTGTCAGAAACAACAAACATGGAGCTTATAAACATTGTTTCACAGACAGCTTTATGGAAACTGTTGCAAAGGAAAAAAAGCAGAAGCAGGACAGCTATATATTCCATGGCTCCAAAAATATAAAGGGAAAGGAGGAAGAGGATGATGATGATGATGATGATGATGATGATGATGATGATGATGACAACCACAACAATCAAAAGAATGCTGTGTAATTATGACGGTCATGAAGAAGAGATGAGGAAATTCACCTTCCTCCCATCTATGCAAAGGTGGGGAACTATGGACACAGATCATTACTTCTACTATTGCCTAAGTTGGTTAGTTTTTCTGAAATGCTTTTTTAAAAAAATAATTAATTTGTGTAGGGGGTGGGTATCTGTTACAAAGGACAGCTGGTTATGTTGCCAGTGGGGGAATGATGATATTCAGAGATACAAGTAATGTAAAAGCAAAAAAATGTAAAAATTTAATAAATAAACAGGTTTCATTGGGCTAGATAATGTCTACTATCCCTTCCAGCTCTCAATCTGTGACCAAAGATTACCTTTCAGTGAGATGCCTCCATCAAAGTCTACTGACTACCTTACTTCTTGTAGTGCAGGAGCCCGTGGCAGCTGAACCACATGACTGGAAGAGAATCAGCATGGTTCAGAGCACGAGATTTGGAGTCAGAGGCCTGGAGTTCAAATCCCAGCTCCGGTATATGCCATCTATGGGACCTCTTGACCTCCCTGGCCTTCATTTTTTCTTCTATAAAATGAGATAGAGGGACAGACTAGGTGGCTTCTAAAGTTCCTTCCTGTTCCTAATCTTTGGTCATATGGCTGTGGGGCAAACCATGTCAATCCCTTAAGCTTCTGTTTTCTCATCTCTTAAATCCAACAGTTGCACTGAATGGCCTCCTTGCAGCTCATTGACTATGTTCTCAAGAACCAGGGTTCCCAGCAAAAACTATGCCTTGCTCCCTTCCCAATACAGCTAAAAGGAAGGCCTGGAAACTCCAAAGCTCATCCTCATGTCACAATTTATAGTGCAAGACTTTTAAATACTTTGGTAGCTGATTAAACCCCAGAGAAAGGAAAACACTTCTAGGAGAACCCAAAGCCGGCAAGTGTCTAAAGGAGGCCAGAGAAATTCCACTTTCAGCTCCAGGAGGCAGTTTATAGGCTCCAGTGTCTTGTGCCATACAATATAAGATAAACATCTGTTGTTATTTCAATAAACTGAAGTCAGATGTGAAAGGTTCTCTTCAGAGGCTTGGTGTTGTACAAAGGGAAGCACCCACCATCTTTTAATTGGGGGTGGAGATATCCCGTGCTCAAAAGGCCAGTAAAGGATTTTAGGAGAGAATTGGGTAAACACTAATAAAACAGAATGATAGCAGAGAAGGTGACCGGGTGACAACCACAGGCTCCTGACCCAAATCTCAGGCAGCAAGCTCCCATTTAGGAAGCCAAACAAATACGGCCTGAAGACACTGTGGGCCCCTGCTGTGATTGGGGAACAAGGAACCATCCTAGGCTAAGTGGAAGGTATTCTCTAGTTTTCCTGGAAGGGTACAGTCACGGCACAGGCCTACCTAAGGGGAAGTTCTAAAGGAGTCTGTTGAAATAGTCAACAGAGTCTTGAATTTAAAATTGGTAAGACCTGAGTTCAAATCCCATATCTGATACATGATGCAGCTGCATCTGATACAATTTTATGACTCTGGACAAATTGTTTAGACTTTCTAGTCCTCAGTTTCCTCATCTGTCAGACAAGGGGCTTGAACTAAATGGTATCTTCCCACTTTATATCTATGTTTTATAAAATAAGGTTGAGCTCTGTCATACCCGAGGTCCTTTCCCACTTTAAATCAAAGATCCCATGATGCCAATGGATGGTGAGTACTAGGACTGTCTCTGTTCTACATTTGTATTCCCAGTGCCTGGCCCAGAATCTAGCACAAGGTAGGTGTTTAATCATTCTAGATGACTGATTGACTGACTGGTCCATGAAAGATTCTGCTTGGATCTCTCAGCAACCTGAAGGCTGAAGGAGGAGGTTGTGCCTAAAGTGTTGAAGACTGTTAAAGAAAGTCTAGAAAATGCATTCCTAAGAAGGGGTGTGTGTGTGTGTGTGTGTGTGTGTGTGTGTGTGTGTTTAATCTAAAGTGACCCATCTTCAGAAGAGAATGGACTAGCAAACCCTCGGACAAATAATTGCATTCAGTGACTAAAGGTATGTCTTGGAAACTTGTTTTATCACCATTCACAAGCCCCCAACCTAGGATTATTACAGTGATCTCCTGACTTCCCCTGTCTCCACTCTGAAACGCATTCTCCATTCAAGTACCAAAAGAATGAAGCTTCCCAAAGACTAAGTCTGACCAATGATACCTCACCCCACCCCCCAAATCAAGAACCTTCAAAGGCTCCCTATTGCCTCTAGGATAAAATATACAAGCACTTCAATTCAGCATTTAAAGCCCTTCGTACACTGGCTTCACTTACTCAATACTCCAACCAGAGAAGACATTCCTGCCTCCCAGAACACACTGTACTCTCTCACCTCCCTGGCTTTGCTCACCCTTGGCTATTTGCCAGAAATACCCTCCCTCCACCAGCTTCTGTCTGTCTTGTCTGCCAGTCCTTTAAATCTGAGGATTTAAAGCTGGAAGGGACCTTAGAGCCCATTTGATCCAGTTTCCTCATGTTACAGGTAAGGATGCTAGGGTTAAATGTTGCCTCTCTGGTGACATTTTTGTTAGTCCCCTGGGTAAGCATTGGCTTTGCCCTTTGGATATCACATAGTACTTGCTTCTAAAACTAGCCAGGGCACATATCATATAACATCATGTATTATTAGCATTATCTACCTACCTACCTATCTATCTATCTATCTATCTATCTATCCATCTATCTGTCAGATCTATCATCTATCTGTCTGTCTGTCTGTCTATCTATCTTAGTCCTCTACTGGGCAGGTAGGTGGCACAGTGAATAAACCACCAGGCCTAGAGTCAGTAGGACCTGAGTTCAAATTTAGCCTTAGATATTTACTAGCTGTGTGATCCTGGACAAGTCACTTTATCCTGTTTGCCTTCATTTATTCATTGGTCAAATGAGCTGGAGAAGGAAACAACAAACTACTCCAGTATCTCTGCCAAGAAAAGTGCAAATGGGGTCAAGAAGAGTCAGACAGGACTGGAAATGACTAAATAAACATTCCTCTACTAGCCTACTGCAAAAGGTGCATGAGAGCAGGAACCATGCTGTATCTAAATTTTACATCTCCCCTAGTACTTAGTATAGGCCTTAGAAGATAGCAGGCACTCAATAAGTATTTTTGAATGAATGAAATTAATGAATATGATAATAAATCAATAAATCATGAATAAATCAATGAATAAAATAAATTAATAAATCAGTAAGTATGTAAATACAAGTATATAAATCAATAAATAATATAAATTATTTCAAGTGCTAATATCACAAATATTTATATTAATCTACTTTTTCTCCTTTGCCTGGTAAGTTCTACATAATTTCTCATCTAAAAACTATAGTCTCTTTGAGGGTACAACCATATCATTTTTTTCTTGAAATAACCAGTGTCTGGTATAACTAGCATGATGTTTCGCACATTTTTTTCTAAACAAGACCTGCTATTTCTTTAGTGTCGGGGTTTCCCCTGAGAAAACTCCTTCCCCCTGTGCGGGTCAGTACCTTCTCTCCAATTTATTGTCTTGGTTATTGCAGGTGAGGTGACTTGCCCAGGGTCACATTGCTAGTGCGTGCCAACAGCAGAACTTTCTTTAACTTTTGTCTTCCTGACTCAAAGCTTGACTCTCTATTGATGACAGTGTTCTCCTTCTCAGGCCTGGCATATAGTAGGTGATTAATAAAGTCTTATTAACTGAATCCAAAACCTCACTTGGGCCCTTCTCCCTACCAGCCTGGAGTGTTTTCTGACCAGAATGTAGATTCAGATAGGGCAAACTTAATATTTTAAGGAGTTCCTATTTGTAGTACATTAACACAAAACAAAACAAAACCCAAAAGTAAAATTTCCAGGGGTTATACATAGCTCAGTGGAACCACAGTGAAAGGGGGATTTTGCAGAATGTCAGAAGCTATGCTCCCTCCTATTTTTCTTTCCTCTATGCAAATGAGCCTTAGACCAAACACAGTCTCAGATAAAGAAAGGGCAATCTGTCACCCATGTCCTATCCCAGGTGTGCTTCTGTTTGAATTAGGAAATCTCCATGCAGAACAAGGGTGATTGAACAATACACATTTTATGGCCCAGGTCATGTTAGGAGGCTGAGAACACACGGACTTCCAAACATGACTCTGGATTACTTTTCCCCTTTCCAGTTAGGGCACTCAGAATGCCCACCTACCCCAAGACATACAACTTTGCTCCTGAAAGAATCGTCTTTTCAGATCAGATCCCCCAAATCCCCATCAATAACACTATGATGCAAAGATGAATGGAATGACATTGAATATGGAACATGTTGTACTTGGAAGGGACCTTAGAATGAAGATCCTAGAAAATTAAGCCTGAGAGGTCCATGAGCCAGAGACCTTAAGGAGAATTTAGAATGTCATGTCACAGCTGGGAGGGGCCTTAGAACAGGGAATGTCAGAGCTGGGAAGGCACTGATAACATATAAACATTGCCAGGAATCATCAACTCCAATATCTTCATTTTATGTATGAGTGACATAGTTCCTAAGAGAAGGAAATTAACTTGGCCAAAGTCTCCTAGGGAGACCTTATATGGCAAAGTCAAGTCTAAAAATCACTTCTCATGTCATAAGTTACTGTCCTTCTCTGTACTGTGCTACTGCATTTTAGAAGAATGAATCCTGGATACAGATAAATGCCACTACTTTTACAAACCAGTATACAACTTCTAATTGGGTCAAACTTTTGGCTCCTAATAGGATTGCCTCACCTCCTACTGAAAAAGATCCACCCCGGGAAATGGACATGTGAACGTTGTGATCAGCAGCATCACCAACTCCACAAAAAAGAATGGGTACCATTAAATCCTCCATTATGAGCTACTGCAGCCACGGAACCTTTTGGAGGATTCTTATCCATCAGAACAAGTGTAAGCAGGGGAAGACCACAGATATGTCCAAGTGCCTATCCATTGAGCCTGCGTTAATACATGTGCACACAAGCATGCATGTTAGGTACATGGATCAAGTGCAAGAAGGTAAAGACTGGATGCTTGGACTGTACCTTCCTTGAAGGTAGAGGCCAAGGCTTTATTTTAATCCTTGTGTTCTCCATATGTGGGCGGACAAATACATTCATAGAAGATGGAGAGAGACCTTAGAGGTGATTGAGTCAAACCTTTTAATTTTACAGATGAGAAAATTGAGGCCCAGGCAGCTTATAGTGTCATGGATGAGATCTGGAAAGGACCTGGAAGTCATGTAGTCCAACTTCCTAATTTACGGATGAGGAAATATAGCCCCAGACAAGAGAAGTGACCACTCAGGGTCACACAGCTAGTATCTGAAGCAGGATTTGGACCCGGGTCTTCCCAACTCCAGGTACAGTCCATCCCCCTACCCTATTCTTGCTGACACAGAGGCAATGGTTGATGTTAAAAATGTTTGTTCTTAAACAAAAGGAGGGAGTAGTGGTGGGAGATTGGAATGAATGGGAGCTAAATTCAGAAGGTCTAGAAAGTCCATGGAGGTAGGGTGGGGTATATTGCCTTTCTGGGGCTTTAAAAAGTTTGATCTTGTAAGTAGAACCAAGAGGGAGCTAGGCTTCAAGGTGAGAACATGGGGTCTGGATGAAGAAAGCTTGATCTGGCTGCAATTCCTGCTCTACTTGCCAGCCTATGGCATCTTGGGCAAGTCCTCCTAGCAACCAAAAATGGAACGAGGAGGGTAGAGCTGATGATTTCTTGTAGCTCTCATGTTTTATGTTCTAAGGCCCTCCCAGAGCTAACATTCCCTGTTCTAAGGCCGTCCCCCCAGCTCTGACATTCTGTGTTCTAAGGGCCCTCCCAGCTCTGACATTCCCTTTTCTAAGGTCACTCCCAGCTCTGACATTCTCTGTTCTAAGGGCCCTCCCATCTCTGAATTCCCTGTTCTAAAGTCCCTTTCTCTTCTGACATGTTAGATAAGAAGTATAATATTCCTAGGTCTTTGAACCTGTTTACTCTTTGAGAAAGACAATTCCCTACTTGGGGGCCTCAGTTTTCTCATCTGTAAAATAGAATATAGATTAGACTAGATGACCCCTTCTAGAGCCTAAGGACCATTAATTTATTTTTCTTTTTAAATGTATTTTTATTCTGAATTTAAACACCAAAAAAATCATGGGTATATATACAAACACAAAAAGATAGTTGTATATGAAGCTGTGAATCTTTATTTTCTATTACTTGTATTGAAAAAAAGAGAACAGAATGGATTCTATACTCTACTTTCATAATTGTCCTCCTGGACACCTAACTTCTAATGAAACAAATTTTAGAAACAATCTCTTCTCTTTCTGTCCCTGTTACCTCTCAGAACTTTCTCAAAATCCTAGTCCCAAAAAGTAGAAAAGAAAGAAAAGAGGGTCACTGAAACATTTTTTAATGCACAGAAGAGAACAAAGGGAAATTCAGGAGACACAGACCACCAGCAAGACGCTGAATCTAATGTGTCGGATGTATACTTAGAAAAAGCAAGCTGCATGTAATGGGAGTTTAGGTGGGTTGTTTTTATTTGGTTAGTTTGGTTGGTTTTTTAACAATTGTCTTTTTCTGTTCTCTGTGGAAATGATCATGTCTCTTGGTGTTTTTTTAAATTCAGGATAACCCAATTTCAAAAAAATTGAAAAGAAAAAATGCACCTCCTACACTTTGTTGGAGACATTAGGGACTGTGGATGTGGAATACTGTAAATACCATCGGACACAGTCATAGTATTGGCTGGCTTGACTGGCCCATCTTTTTAAAAACATATTTAATGCTTGTTTCAAGGGAAGGCTTACTGGGTAGAAGAGAGGGAGGGCTTATTAGGACATGGAGGTGATGTTCAAAAGTGGTTGGGAGGGGAGAGTATTAATACAGATGAAAATTAACCAAAGTAACTTTAAATGCAGCTAACAAATTATAGCACGCATTGGGGAGGAAGGGAGAGAGGAGTGTCTCCAGTCATATGGCACTTCAAAATGATGCTATGAATATGTAAATGACAGAGTAATATTAAAAGTTTAAACAAACCCCTCACTCTGCTCTTGTTATCTGGCATGAAGAGGTGACAGAAATAACATGACAGAGAGGGATGAGGAAAGAACAGAAAGGGTGGGATGAAGGCCAGAGGGCAGTGAAATCCCCCAAGGGGCTGGAGCAAAACCCAGCTCCAGGAGAAATACTAGCTGGATCTTTGCACAACCAGAAATGGCCAAGTGTACTCTAGTGCTCTTAACTTGGAGAAAGGCTAGCTAACATTTATGTAGTACTTGGGCTGCTCCCCAGAAAAATGATGTGTTCACGACCTGGAATCTGATTTCCAAAATCATCTCAAGGGTGATTTAAAAAAAAAAAGCGAGTCTGTCATAGCAGGATATCAGCGATATGTGCATACACCAACCAATCGTTGTGCATTTGTGTCCGACTCTCCATGACCCCATTTGGGGTTTTCTTGGCAGGGATACTGGAGTGATTTGCCATTTCCTTCTCTAGCTCATTTTACAGATGAGGAAACTGAGGCAAACAGGGTGAAGTGAGTTGCCCAAGGTCACACAAAGATACTGTAGTGGTTTATCATTTCCTTCTCCAACTCATTTTACAGATAAGGAAACGGGCAAATGGGATTAAGTGACTTTCCCAGGGTCACACAGCTAGTAAGTGTCTGAGACTGGATTTGAGTTCAGGTCTTCCTGATGCCAGGCTTGAAGCTCTATCCACTGGTCCACCTAGCCACCCCCCCCCCCACATGTATACACATAATTCTTAATTTATTTTGAATTTTTTTCTTTGTTTATTGGAAAACATCTACTTTATTAAAATAAACTCCCAACATTAAAAAAGAACACAGAAAGTATAAATTCCCTCTTATGGTTGGGCTTAGGGGATGGAACACAGGAATTGGAGTCAGAAAGAACTGGGTTCAAATCCCACCTCAGACACGTACAAGCTGTGTGACCGTGACTCTCTGAACCTTATTTCTCTCTTCTGTGAAATGGGATTAATAGTAGCAACTATCTCAGAGGGTTCTGGAGAAGATTAAATGAATTCATATATATGTGGATTAGATATAAATATATATAAATAAATATGAAATATTATTATGAGGAATTAAGTTGTTTGCAAATAACTGATACCCTATCCTTTGACCCAATTTGAGGTAACTTTCACCTAATTCAGGAAACGTTCTGTCCTGTCTGTAGGGATCATAGGATCAGCCTGCTTATTCCGTTCCTGACTGTTCAACCAAACACCAGGAGAGAACACCAGGAGAGATGACAGAATCTTGGCCAAGACTGAGAATGGCTAATATAATTTCAAATACAAGATTTCTTATTGTTCAGAAGGATTGCTTATCTTGCTGAGGGTCTTTTTTTTTTTCAATCACAGAAAATGGAGAGTAAGAAACTTGATTTTAGATTTTCAGCTTGCAACGCCTCCAAAGCCCTTGAATTTTGACCCTTTTAACCTCAGAGTGCTGGAGGAAGCCAGAAGATGTGGGTTCAGCTTTGTGACCTGGTCGAGTCACTTTACTTCCATCACCCTCCGTTTTCCCAGTCTGTAAAACGGGTGTGATATAGTACCAACCTCATAAGGTTGTTGCTGAAAAAAAAGATGTGATAAAGGGCATAAAGTACATTTGTGAACTTTGAAGCACTATTTAGATGTGCTTTTATTGTCGGTGTTGTTGTTAATAATATAATAAAAATTGTGTTTGTTCTTCAGAACCCTCTAATCTTGTCTATGGTTTGAGGACAAACTGAGGATTAAGCATATGCGTTAGTAATAATGTACATTACCCACACGTACACATACGTCTCTCTATATATACACGAATGAGGTTCCCAAAGTATGTAGAGATGTGTAGATACACTTTTTAATATATGTTTATATAGTCACATACTTAAATATGTGTACAGACATATATGTGTGAATACTTACAAACACAGGCTTGTGTGCATATGCCTACGTGTGTGCCCGTATATGCAGACATGGGGACTAATCCTGTGAAATCATCAGTATAGACAACTGCCAGGTGAGAAAATGACCTCTAGCAATGAAGTTGAACACTTTCTTTGCAATTTACGCACAGTCGCCTAGAGGACCAAACAGTTAATTAACTTGCCTAAGGCCTCGTGGCCAATACAATGGAAATATGTGTCAGAATTTGAACCCAGATCTTTCCGACTCTAAGACCAGCTCTCTTTCCACTATACCAGTCTGCCTTTCTATGAACAAATGCTGATATGTGTATATCTATCCTATGGAGGATTTTACTACTACCACTCCTCCTCCTCCTCCTCCTCCTCTTCCTCCTCCTCTTCCTCTTCCTAATCCTCCTCCTCCTTGTCCTGCTACTATGACTATGACTACTACTACTACTATTACTAGTTCTATGACTACTACTACTATTACTACCACTTCTACTATTACTACTTCTATTATTGCTACTACTACAACTACTTCTATGACTACTACTACTACCACTACCACTACTACTACTACTACTACTACTACTACTAATTCTATGACTAGTACTACTACCACTTCTACTACTAGTACTATTACTACTATTTCTATTATTACTACTACGACAACTACTTCTTTGACTACTACTACTACCACTACCACTACTACTACTACTAATTCAATGACTACTACTACTACCACTTCTACTAGTAGTAGTACTACTACTGCCTCTATGACTACTACTACTATCACTTCTACTATTACTACCAGTACTACTACTTCTGTAATGATGACTGCTACTGCTGCTTCTACTATTACTACTACTAGGCAACATTTCTATAGCACCTACCCTGTGCTAAACACTTCACAATTTATCACCTCATTTCTTCCTTACAACCCTGCAAGGTAGGTATCATTATTATTCTCATTTTACAGATAAGAAAACTGAGGCAAGCAGAGGTCAAATGACATAGTAGGAAGTGTCTGAGGCCAGTGTTCTCTCTACTACAGTATAATACATGTGTGTGTATCACACAGATGTGTATCTGTATATGTACACATACATAAGAAGGGATTATCTACACATGGTATATAATAGATGTGTATATGTGAATATATACACATATACATACACGGGATCATAATAATCCAATCTAGAACCCCATATCACTGATTCACCATAGAGTCCCAGAGCTATAAGACGCCTTTGAGGTCACTGCTTCATAGGGTCATAGACTTAGAACTGGAAGGGACTGTAATCATCTAATTCAATCCTCTCGTTTGATAGATCACTGGAGTAGATGATGGTTCTGGAGCTGGAAGGGACCTCAGAGGTCATCTGGTCCAACCTGCTTATTTTTACAGGGAGGTAAATTGAGGCCCAGAGAAGTTGAGGGATTTACCCAGTAGTACTGGCAATGTTAAGATTTGGAACCAAGTACTCTGACTCTGGCTCTGAATCCATCACGCTTTCCTCAGCCTTGAGAAACAGTATGAGAAAGCGCCAGGTGTGTGCTGTGGAGGGAACTGGGGGATAACAGGAAATGTACTTCTCATATCTGAACAACAGAAAGAACAGTCTGGAAAGGACAAAAAAGGGTCAAAGGAACATGTATGAAACCTGAGACCTGGATAGGGTACAGTCAGAGTATGACGGGTCTTCTGATCAGGGCAATGAATTTTGGATACGTAAGAGCCAAGGGAAGAGGACTCTCTCGCGGTCACACAGCTCAGTAATAACAAGAGGAGGAACAAGAGATCCCAAATACGTGTTTGAAAACTGAGGGGGATCATGAAGAGCAGAAGCTTTCACTTCATTCTCACTCAGGGGATTGGGTTTGGGAAGCTAGCTGGGATCTCTGAAGCCTGGGGTTCTGGGAGCTTGCTCATATGCCCTGCTGACACATCCCTTCCCTCCTCCCTCCCCTTTTTATGGAGGTGAATTATACTGTGTTTAGGTTGTGGAATTCCACAACTTAATTGCCTCACTACTGGATATTTCAGTAGGGTTCTCGCTTTTCACATGAATCTCAAGGAGGGAGTTCATTTCTTCAAACCATTTACCATTTTTATGAAGTATGCAGCTAATTAGGCAATCACAAGCAAATTAAGGTGAGGATCATTTGTTCCCTCAGATAGGACGTCTTTCTAGTAAGCGAAAAGCCGTAGAAAACAACCAGCTGAAAAAGGGAAAACTGGACTCCAACCTTCCCCAGACTGAGAATTTGATTTTGACAAATGCTCCTGGTTTGTTTGGTGACTGTCCCAAACGCTCTGAGTGGACAGATAGGAGCCATGCATCTCTGTATCTATCCTTTGAACCAGATTTATAGGGGAGAGGATAAGGGTACTGTTTCAAATCAAGCTAGGGACCAGGCTTCCAATGATGGCTCTGTTACTACTAATGTAACCTTGGGCAAATCAAGCATTCGCTCTAGTCCTCAGTTTCCTTATCTGTCAAATGTTGGGGGGGAGAGGTGGAGAGGTAGACTAGATGACCTCTAAAGAGTAGAGCGACTATGTGGTGTGTGTATACATATGTACATACACACACAATACATAACTATATATACATATGGATAGATTGTACTTGTCATTTGGCATCGTCTAATTTTGTCTATGGTCTGAGTCAACATACTGAGAGTTAAACATATATATTAAAATATGTATATTACGCATGCAACTAATAGATATATTAGACATGCAAGTGGGCACATGTGAATCTATATGCATACACATGTGTGCCATAGATACATACATTATGTCTACATGCATGTACACACATGTTTGTGTGCCACGTATATATGCGTTCGTGTGTTGCACAGTGTTCATAAGCACATATATACCCTGTGTAATACACTTTTATGCTTGATCTGCCTCATTGACATTTTCTCTATCACTTTCTCGCATCTAGTCAATCAATACAATATATCAAGCCCTGATTAGTATTCTTTGCTTATTTCCGCAGTATAAGTGCTCACATTGAAAATTTAACGATCATTTCTCCTGAGCTCATATGAACTGGTTTTGATGCATGCGTGTGTGCCTGCGTGCGTGTGTGTGTGTGTGTGTGTGTGTGTGTGTGTGTGTGTTTGTGTGTGTGTGTGGTGTGTGAGGGGTCTGGGTAAATTCAGGTTAGATGTTGCTTTGAAAAAGCTCTAAGTTGTTCTTGTCTGCTCCTGCATCTGAGTCTGATTCAAGGTGATTGGCCCCATCCAAGTGCAGTGGGACAGTGAGAGGTCAAGACTAGGAGGCAGGAGAGTTGGATTCAAATCTTCTTTCAGATACCTCCAAAACTACACGATCACAAGTAAGTAATTTAGCCCCTTACAGCCTTGGTTTGCTCATCTGTAGAATAGGGATAATACTAAGGAATTGTGAGGATCATAGGATTTGGAGCTGAAAAGGACCTCAGAGTTCTACTCCAACCTTCTTGCTGTGCAGAGAAGGAAACTAAAGTCCAGAGAGAAGGTACTTGTCCAAGGTCATAGGGTCCTATATCTAAAGCTGTAAGGGACCTCAGAGACCATTCAATCCAACTCCCTCATTTTATAGAGAGGACTTGCCCAAGGTCACATAGTTAGTAAATGACAGTCGGGATTGAAATCCATGGATTCAACTCCCAAATCCACTGCTCTTTCCAATGTGCCTTTCAAGTCATCCAAGAGCTTTGGTAAACTTAAAATGCTGGATGTGTACCAGGAATTATGAGCATGGGG
>NC_050574.1:29299123-29346623 GCF_011100635.1 Trichosurus vulpecula
GAAAAAAGAAAAGAACGAAAGTGAACGGAAGGATAGAGACAGGAAAGAAAGAAGGAAGGAAGAAGGAAGGAAGGAAAGAAAAGAAAGAAAAAAGAAAGGAAACTAAGCAATATAAGGGAGAATGGAGGTAGAGAAAAAAATGAAAAGAGAAGAGACAGAAAAATGGTAGTCTGGGAGGAGAGAAAGAAGGAAGAACAGGAAGGAGAAGGAAGAAAAAGGAGAGGAGAGAGAAAACAGAGATGAAAGAAGAAAGGGAGGCATAGTAGAGAAAGAGGAGAAAAGAGAAGAGAGGAGAGGAGAAGGGTTGAGAAAGGTAAAAGGAATGAGAAAGAAGAGAGGAGAGGGAGGGAAAGAAGGAAGAGAGATGGGAAGTCAAAAGAGGCAAAGAGAAAATAGCTAATATTGAGTACTACGCAAACAGTTATCTCAGCTGAAGTGGTCTGAAGTCTGCATAAGCCATTAACTGCTCTTTAAACACAGATCCCCAGCCATTGCCTTTATGCCCCTGTATTTATGTCATAATGGGATTTAAAATAGATCATTGCATTCCGGTTTTCTAATTTTCAAATGAAACGACATAATGAGCAAACGACTGTGTCCTTTATGTCATGTTCTGGCTACACAGTACAAAACAAAACTGGTACTTTTTGAGAACAGAACTGGATTTTCTTTCTTTTCTTTTTTCTTTTTTTCGTTTTTTTTTTTTTTTTTTTTTTTTTTGCTAAAGCTGTTTTATGACATGGTAGGAACCTTAACTACTGCAATTTGTGTGATTTACTGAACTTGGTTCGCATGGGAGAGCCCTGAAGGCCTGATCACAAAGGCTCCTTGAGCTCCAGAAAGTTGTAAATGAAGGTAAATGTTAGAGAACAAAATCCAACCCAACCCACCCAAACAAGATTGTTTCAAGGAGATATCTGAGTGAGAAGAAGGCAAGAAAACTCCAAGAATGACCCAAAGATTTCTAGGACTTTGCTTTTCACTTCCCACAGCAGTGACTGAAAGGTGGGACTAGCCATCAGAGAGACTACTGTGGGGGTTTCCAGCTCCCAACCCCTAGACCATCCTGCTGCTTCACCTTCATTTTAAAAGTATACCTGCCTCTTAGACCCTGCTCAGTCCTGGCTTGAGGCTGGAGTGGCAGAAAGAGAACATAGACATACAAATACACACAGAATAGGTTCACGTGAACACCCAGGCAAACACATGCAAGAACACACTTCTGTGCATAACTTGGAATCAGGAAGGACCTAAGTTCGACTGTTCCTTCCTACCTGTGTGACCTTGGGCCAGTAACAGCCTCTCTAAATTCTCTGTCAACTTCTCTGCAAAATGAAGAGGTTGGATTTCAATGACTTTAAAAGTCTCTTGCAGGTCTAAATCTAGGCTTCCATACTAGTAGGGTCTCCAAGGTCCCTTCCAGCTCTAGAACTGACATCAAATAAGGAAGAAAAGATACAGGCATTTATTAAGCACCTACTGTGTGCCAGATACTTTATAAAAAATATTATTGTATTTGTTCTTCACAATTACCCTGGGAGGAAGGTGCTATAATTATTCTCGTTTCACAGTCAAGGAAAATGAGACAGATAAATGTTAAGTGACTCACTCAAAGTCACAAAGCCATTAAGTCACTGAGGCCAAATTTGAACTCAGATTTTCCTGATTCTAGACCCAGAGCTCAACACTGTGCTAAGTAACCCCCTCTAATAGAAGAATTTGGATTCAAGAAAGTCTGAGTTCATATCCTGTCTCAGTTACTCAACCTCAGTTTCTTTATCTGTAAAATGGGGTAATAATAATACCTACGTCAGTGGGTTGCTTCAAGGGTCAAATCTTTGCATGCCTTAAAGCCTTTTATAATGGTAGCAAATTATGCTATTATTTATAATGTTACTCTGATTTTTTGATCCCTATGAGTTGTCTCCTCCAGAGGAAAGAAAAAATCTAGCCTTGGTGCCCACAGGTAAGAACATCAGGCACTGCAGCCCCAGAACTGAGGGAACAGGGAAAAGGCTAAAGACTCAGGGTTTTTCTCAGGATGCCTATGCCTTTGGGAGGATGGTTTAAAAAAAACAAAAATATTTGGGACTAAACAGGTAAAAAAAATTCTTGCTTTGACTAGAATTGGTCTTTGGTTTCCCTTAGTGGTCAGGGGCAGTCCAGACTGTAAAAAGGGCCACTCCTGGAGACCTTCCTGACTCAGCATCCTATCCCTACAGAGCTCTCCATTGGAAGCTATTTTTTTTTCCTGCCTCAGATAGTTGGGCGTGCAGGCAGGGACTTGATGTCTCCATGGCCTTTCTAGCATTGCTATTCTTTCTCAAGTGGGAAACACAACAGAAGCTGCTTCTATTCCTCACCCTATGGGCAAAGGAGATTAAAAGGCAAACAAACAGGTCCAGATAGCTGATGACCTCACCATGCCACCTGACTCCACGGACCCTGGAAGCTGGTGAGACCAGACTTCATAAAAAGGCAATAATCTGATGGCCAGCATCCCTCCCCACACTGACCCTTCCCCCTGGCTGAAGTGAAGGATGTTGAACATATATATATAGCAAACCTTCCTCCCTGATGTGAACCACTGCCTTCCAACTAGCCCAGCTGGCCTGGCTTGTCTTCAGGAACACAAACAAAATGAGCCTGGCTTGGGAGAGCCTTCGAGAGATGCCTTCCTTTCTCCACCTTCATATTCTGTCTTCCTCTTCTAATTCCACAGTATCATAGAGTTTTTGTTTTGTTTTTACAATTGAAAGAGACTTTAGAGCCCAATCTAGTCTAAACCTTTCACTGAAGAAGAAGGCAAGGCTCAGAAAACTGGCTTGTCTAATGCCACACAGCTAAATTAATGTTACAGAGAGAAGTGGGATCCAGACTCCTTACACACAGAACCTCATTCTGCCCCCTTCCCCCTGCTACTAGTCATTAGCAACAACACATTTTTAAGATATGTAATATTTTCATCAGAAAAAATTACCTTACCAGGCTGTCTGTACAACCCTAGTAATATATAGGTAGGAGAGAAGGGTGAGGATGAGGGTAGGGAGGGCTCCTGGTAGCTTGAGGACATGTTAATTTGGGTCTGAAATGCCCAGAAAGTATGGTGGGGAGTAAAATTGTTTCCTCTGAATTAACCAGGCCTCTGCCTCAATTATCCACTTCCCATCTAGTCATTTTGGGATTCATGAAGACAATGATCTAGATATTTTCACAATGTCTCTCTCTATGACCACCTTCCTCTCACTAGGCCTCAGGAAAGAGCAGAGGACCTATGTTTTGAGCCACTTCTTCCTGTAACGGACCTTGATCCAAAGGTGACAAAAAAGATTGTCATTCCATAATGCTGAGTGAGTGGAGCAGAGCCAGGAGAACGTTGTGCACAGCCACAGATATATGGATTCCGTGAGGACCAACCCTGACATACTGCGCTCTTCTCAGCAACCTAAGGGGCAAGGACAACTCCAGGGGACTCATGATGGAGAATGCTATCTTCATCCAGAGAAAGAACTGTGAAGTTTGAATACAGAACGAGGCGCACTACATACTCGCCTTTTCTGCTTCTGTTTTGTTTTTGTTTTTGGGTTTTTTTTTTTGGTTCTGTTTCTTCTTTCTCATGATTCATTCCATTGGTCAAAATTCTTCTCCACAACTTGACTAGTGCATAAATTAATTCAATGCGAAGTTATACAGGACAGTTATATGAGCTTCCATGCCGTCTTGGGGAGGGAGGGGAGAGGGAGGGGAGAAAATCTGGAACTCAAAACTATGTAGAACCGTGTGTGGTAAACTAAAAATAAATAAATTAATTAAAAAAAATAAATGAAAAGAAAAAAAAAAAGATTGTCATTCATGGTCCTGTGGCTGCGGGTGCTCAAAGAACCAGATAGATGTCTCCCTTTTCACGCTGATTCCTCCCCACCCCTAGGCCATTTCTGTGGCTATAGGCACCTAGCAACCACCATTGGGCCTAACTCTCAGACCAAGGAGTCTGAGAGACTCTTGCAGATAGCAAACTCATTTGATCAATAGAGAATGTCAGTCAGGGGGGGCTGGGAGTCAGGTAGCAGCATGTGATTTGAAGAATATTTAAAAGTAAGTAACCACAGATGCAGGGCAAACATAAACTCCTCACTGCACGGTATCTGAAACCATCAGTCCAGATCCAGTAATTATATTTTTGACAACAACTCAGAGCCCAGTTTAGATGTGCTGGCCTTTATTGGGATGACCTAAAGAAATATTTTACTCCTAAGGGAAAATGCCTCCCTAAGAACGATAGGATTTTCTAAGGCTTATTTTCCTTTGCTCTTCCTCACATTTGGCCGAAATGCAATGTTCCATTATTTCCAATGAAAGACTCCTACATGACAAAAATAACAACCACCATAACTTAGAAACTCAAAATGATCAGCTCAAGTTAACCACCATAATAAAAATCAGAGTTTAACAGAGATAAAATCTGAGAGTGTGTGTGTGTGTGTATGTATGTTAATTATTTCTGTTCACTCAAAGTTTGGTGTTTCTTTCTCTGATATTTCCTTTCGAAATGTTTTTCCTCCCATGCTATTACCCCACTCCCTCTCAATCATATAACAATTGTACATTTATTAACAGAATGGTTTCTGCAAGATCCACCTTTCAATATCAGGCTCTCAGTGGCTCAGTTTCTTCCAAAGATACCTCTACTTTTTACCTTATTGGCCCTTCCCACCTTGGACAGGAATGAGTTCTGTGTCAGTAGAAAGCATGGCCCTCTACTAATCACATTTGTCTGAAGACAGACTTTCTCTGTCTCAACTTTGGAAAGCAGTTGTTTTCAGAATTGGAAACAGCTTATGAATCAAGATGCAGAATGGCCATGTGATAATGTATAACCTTATTTAGAGGAGATAAAATATTCTCCCAGATCAAGCCATGTTTCAAAATGATTATGAATTATTCGAGCAGGGCGTTTGCGAAAGGGTTATAAAAACAGCCATAATATATTTTTTTCCCTTAGATTCTAGAATTACCAGTGTGACAGCTAATGCAATAATGATTTGTCCCAAATGCCAGTGTTTAAGCTGTAGAAAGCTGATTTTATACATTTTTCCAGTAGGCCGCATTGTAGCTAATGAAATTAAACACACCAATCGCATTTGTCCCCAGGGGACGAGGAACTCGACACGCCACTGGTTTATTTTTTTATTAAAATAAATTGCAGCCGGCAAGATGGACTAATTGCATACAGAATTGAAAAAGAAACATTCCATTGATATAATTAAGCCAATTTTCATGGACAGAAATAGTTATAGTGGATATAAAGTAAGCAGAGCATTCACCAGGCTCGGACTTTCCCTCCCCTGTCCGCCCCCCTTCCCCCGACAGAATGTTAACTATTATACAAATATGGAACTGACAGTTTTATCTGAGGATGATGATGAAATTGGCACATAGACTCCAATGCCAGGGTATTGTCTCTTGGAATCTTGGTAAAGGAATTGATGGGGGAGGGGAGAAGAGAAAACACCCTCTGGAACGTTCTGTGATTCTAATACTTCAGGGACTTTTGCTTTCAAAGTTCCTTGGGGTCCGGAAGAGACCCTGTCAATGTCCTGTTTGAAAGATAGTAGTGGCAGAGAAAGAAGAGATGGCAGTCTAGGGAGGTGATGGGCATTCACACACAGGGGGCCAGAAATGACCTTAAGGTGTCCTCTGGAAGTAACTCTAACTGTGGCAGGGATGGACAATCAGCCATGAGTAGCTGATAGCAGATTTCCAGGGTGCCAGCCATAGTACCTTCTGTCTGTGTGACCCAAAGTTGAAATGTTAGCAGTGAGCTCCCAACCCTGAGTACAAGGCTCAAGGCAAAAGGGATGGAGAGAATGCCAGGCCATTAAGAAAAAAATGATCGAGGGAAATGGGCTACAAAAGTCTCCAATACTTTTGATTCTTGCCGGCCCGCCTCCCATATATCGCCCACCATTGAGCAAGAGGAGCAGAAATTCCAACCCAAGAGACCTAACCCTGCTGAAAGGTCACTTTCACTTTTCCTCCCTAGCAAGAGCAAGTTCTTCTTTTACTGTAGGTGGCAGTTTGGGGATTAAAGAAGGGAGGGAAATCTATGTAGGATGAGGGGAGGGGGTTCCCAATCTGCTCTCCTTTGTTCTGAAAGGGGAGAGAAAGTCCAGGGACATCTCAAAGACTCGCGACTATTCCAGAGGTTGGTCTAGCATCTCAATCTGTAAAATACAGTTCGCTCAAGTTTCGCAATTATGTTTCAGTCAGGGATTTTTTTTCCCTTTAAAAAGGTGTTGTGGTGCGGGGTGGGGGGGGGCAGTTAAGGCAGACCTAATATATGAAAGGAATTTGAATCGGTAAATGTGTTTGAACTTGGAAGTGTGAAACACCAGAAATGATGTCTGAAGGCGGTCCCAAGGGCCTTAGGGGAAGGCCTTGATGTGTTTGTGGGTAAAAGCCCTTATTGACTCGCTGTGTGGCCTTGGACAACTTACTTCGCCTCTCTGTTTCTGAGTTTTCTCGCCTTGAAAACTGGGCAATGGCTGCCCTCAACGCTTTCCGAGGATATCGTGGGGAAGAGTGAGATCATGGCAGAGGGAGAAAGTTCTCCGGGTGGCAATGAACTTCTGGGAGCCCTGACCGAGAGGAGACTGCAGACTGAACCTGGGGCTCATTCAGTCACGCTCACCTCTAGGGCCCCACTACTCTGACCTGCACAGACTGCGAGATCCACACGCTTTGAGATTGGTATTTGGCAAGGGGGACAGGCAAGCTATTGTTGCCTTCGAGGGTTAGCCCTTCACCTGATCTCTCGGTCCCGGCTTCCTGCCTAGCCTCCCTTCCCACTGTAGCACCCCCTCCCCCCCCCCAGTAGACTGGGTTCTGCTCCCAGGACCTGTGGCGCCCATCCCTTCCCTACCCTTCAGGTCTGGCAGGGGGAAGTCGCCAGTCCCAGGAGAGCTGGTGCTGTAAGGGCCGAGTCAGTGTGAAGCGTCAAACCGCCGGGATCTATTTGCTAGAGCCGGAGCAAGCCGACTTCCCCGTACCCAGCTCCCTCTCTAGCCTCTTTCCTGAGGAAAGATTCAGAGTCCGCTTGGGCCCTGGGTGCTAGGAAGTGAGTAAAGAATTGAGGGAGCTGGAGACCTGCGGCTCTGGACGAGCAGGTGTGGGGCTCTTCGCGCTGCATTCCTGCAGCCCTGAGAGCTTGGAGCCCCGCTAGCGGGGAGTCTGTGGGCTGCGGCCGCTGGCTAAGCCTGAGCTGCCTGCGCTCGGGCTTTGGGACCCCGAGCCCTCCGACCTGGACTGCGTGTTCTGACCTAGATGCGCTGAGCCAATCTCTGCCGCGACCGAGGGCAAGCAAGCCTCCGCCTGGAGCCCGGACCGTCTTGGGCCTCTCGACTGAGCTGCTTTGGCAGAAGCAAATCAGGAACCTAGCCCAAGTCCTCTCCGTCGGGTCTGAGGAACTGGACTGGAGGGAGGGGGCCCTGGGGACTGGCATCTTTTCCCTGATCCTGGAGAATAGCTGGGTGGAGGAGGAGGCCAGAACCCCTACCTAGGGGTGTGTGTGTGTGTGTGTGTGTGTGTGTGTGTGTGTGTGTGTGTGTGTGTGTGTGTGTGACGGGGTGAGGGAGGGTTGGGGAGGGGTGCTGGGACTGCCTATTTCTTTTTCTTCCTGTCGGTAAGTCTGAACCGAGTCTGAGTGCCGATTTTTTGAGTTATATTAGAAAGTTTCTCCCTCTCGGCACACTTTGCATGTATTCCCGAAGGACTTAGACGTGTAGAAGTGTAGACTTGTGTGCATGCGTGCTCAGCCCTCTGTGTGTGCGCTCGCGTCTGTGGATCCGTGTATCCCTGTTCCGCCCCCTCCCTCCCCTGACCAGGGATAAGGAACATCTGAGCCTCAGGGCCCAACAAGACTGGCCAGGATGCACCCATTGGCCTCTACGCGCTCTCATTTTTAACGTCCGTTTGGGCGAAATCCTAAAGCTCAGTCCTGGTCCACACCTCCCCTCTCCGTCCTGTCCATCGCGCCCAGAACAGGGTCTCCTTTCCCGGGCAGGTGAAGCCTGGGCTGCCCACCCGCCAGAAAGAGGACAAATGATGAGAAATACGGGGCCGTTCGATAACCGAGATTTCCTTAACTTTCTAAAGTTCCTTTCTTGGATCGGAAGAAGAAAAAGAAAAAGAAAAAGAAAAAGAAAAAGAAAAAGAAAGGATAAAAGAGACTCTAGTTGTTTCTGTTTTTCTTTGCCTGTCATCGGGATGCTGCCCCTGATTTCTTGGGCAAGAGTGAGTCAAAACCTAATAAATTGTATTTAGAGCTATTTGAAATAAATTTAAAAAAAACACACCTAAATTGTTCAAAAGATTTTTAATCCTGGATAATTTTTGTTGAAACTCTAATTATACATCACCTTAATTACCAGATCAGAGCCCCCCAAGGATCCTTAATTGCCTAATTGAATAAAACAGGGGGTTAATAGCGGCCAGGCACCGAATAGAAAGGGAAAGATATTGGCCAGGTCTCCCTCGAGGGGGCTGATTAGAGATGGGGTGGAGGAAAACTGGTGCTGGTGCTGGGGCGCGGGGGGGGGAGGGAAGAGGTTTAGTCTCGATTCACAAAGCTAATTCCGGCCCCAGCCCCTACGGGTAGAACTCCCCCTCTCCCAAACTAGTATATCCCTCCCTCCCCAGCTTTCGGAAGGTTGCAGTTTACCGAGAACAACAGCCACTGAACCGAATTCGAGAAAAACTAATATCTAAAATGCGGAAACGCCACTATACCTGTATAATGGGGAATTGGGGGCTTTTCTTTGAAAGGGACAGAAAGAAATTCACTTGGCCGCCAGTCTCTCCACCTAACACGCCAAGAGAGAAACACACAAGAGAAGAAAAATTTCGCTACCACACCGCTCAGCCCCATTGACCCAGGTTATTCGTCAGAGCTCCCCTGTTCAGATGGGACTTCACTCCTCCCTGAGGGGATCAAGAATGGGGTTTCCTGGCAGGGGACTATAAAGGTTATCCCTAGGGGGACGGTCCGAGGTGGGCTTGGGTGCTGGGCCAGGTCCCGGGTGCCCTCCAGCAGAGGAATTGGAACTAAGGGGACTGAAAGACAACCTCAAAATGTCTCGAGTGTCAGACACCTGCCCAATTCTCCCTGCACGCTGCAAACTGGAGAGCGAACCCCGTAATCGTTTTTCCCGTTCCCCTCCCCACTAAAATCTTTCTACTACCGAACCTCAGATAGAAGGGAGATCTTCACCAACCTCTTATTCGGAAGCAAGCGCCTGGAATGAATTTGGGGTTCCAGGAGGTGGAGACTCCGGATCCTAAGGATCCCGCAATGGATGCCCCTACATAAGCTCTAACTTCCCTACACCCTGACTCAGAGGGGTTATTCCCATACACTTCGCTAGCAACATCTGGGGCAGTGTTTCATTGGGGCTCTCCTATACCACCTGGAGAGGAGGTTAATAGAAGGGGCAGTACTGACCCTCGAAGCCCGCTGCTACCCTAAAAGGGGGCTCCCCTAGCGTCATTCACTCTACTGCAAAGCCTGGAGGAATCTTTCTTAACTAAAAAGATCGCAGTAGCTTGTCGCGATTGTTAAAAGCATGTCCTGTGGCTCCCGTCTCATGTCAGGAGCTGTGTAAAGACCATGGAGAAGTCACTTAAAGCGCTGGATCGCACCCTGGCCGAGACCTTGTTCGGTCCCTCCTTCCTTTTCCCTGCACTGGCCCCTGGTCCCAGGTCTGTTCCCCCAGACTGTCCCTCTGAGTGCGAGTCCTTTCGCCCCAAGCGGGGCTAGCCTGGCTCCGAGGGACACAGCCCACCAACGCCAGGCAGCAGCTCCCCCTGACCCGGGTGTCTCCTGGAGGGAACGGGGCGGAGTGGGGGGCGCCGCCAAGGGGCAGCTCTTTCAGAGGCTCGGTGGAAGGGAAGAGAAAAGGAGTCGGGAGAAGAGGGGGCAATGTGAAGGCCCGTTGCCACAGGCGACCCAGCAGTTCCACTGAGTTGGGGGAACCAGTGCGACCCCAGCATTCCTGAGAGAATAAGGTGCCTAAGTCAATCCAACTCTGGGTTCTTGGCTAAGAGGGAGGTAGCTCAGAAAGCTTTCCCGGAAAAGGTACAGCTTTGCATCCCTGGTTCCTGGGGCCCAATGTGTCTGTAACCAAATCTTCTAACGTTGCCGGTGTCCCCAGCATACACATGTACTGTCTACAGCTCACTCTCCTCTCTGCCTGTTCCCTGGCCTCCAGGCTCTAATACCTTTGGAGGAAGTGTTCCTAGACCAGCAGGGCTGCAGAGAATGTTTAGGAAGAGCCCCAGGGAGCCAGCCAGTTCTAAGGACCTAGAGAAGGAGGGAGAGGAGACAGTGGAACCCTTGGAAACCTTTTCCCCTGGCCCACCCAGGCCTACAATGTCTGGGAAAAGCCTGCTGGGGAGGGGGAGAAAGTTAGCCCCGTGGGAATGTGGGCTCGGGCTTGAGTCCCGGGACACCAGCTCTCCTTACAAGGGATACGGAACTGGAAGCCCCAACTAAGCAGTATGAGTGAGATTCGGATACAAAACTCCCAAAGTGGGGATTTCCCCCTTTTCCTCCTCCCCTAGCCACCCCTAAATAGATGATCCACCAAGCAGTGATTGGGAGCTGGGGACTGATCTGGACAGATCAGTTATGAAACAGCCCCAGGAAGTGAACGACCTGTATCCTTATTCCCCACCCTGGAGGTTGCAAGGAAGAGAAAGCTAAGTCCCAATTCTGGGTTGAGTGAAATGGGTCAGCTTTGGAAGTTTAAAGAAATAAACTTCCAGCTTGGACCAAATGATTTCAGGGCTATGAGTATGGGTCAAGGGTGGGGAACCAGGTAGGGTTTTCACCGCAGGGCCTTGGGGAAAAAGGAAGCCCTGAAAGTCACGGAGACTCCCGAGAAGTAAACGCTGCAGGAGATGGGGTCCCCCTTTTGGAAACAGAAACGAAATTCCAGCTGCTGGAGCCCATCCCCCTGTGTTCTCTCTCCCCCTCTCCTCCCTTGGGTCTCTCCACCTCAGTAGGCAGATGCTACCGTCTCTTGAGGTTGTCCAGAACGTTTGGGTTGCTGCAAATGGAGCCCTTACTTAAAATAATAATAATAAAAAATGATAACAAATACAAAACTTCCCCAATTCTCTCTCCCGGAGAAAGGAATTGGGGCTGGGGGTGACGTTTTGGAAAACCGTTAGGGAAAGCGAGGAGATCTGAGGACGCTAAAGAAGTCCTAAAGGTCAGCCGGGTCAAGGAGACCCTGGTGGGGTAGGCCCAGGCCCAGCACACACACACTCAAAAACTCTCCTCTATCTACATTGGCAGCTGCCGAAGCTGTGGATTTTGCCACGACAGCAGTCGCTATCCACTCGTGATCCACTTCCCTGCTTCCCCCTTCCTTCATTCTCCAACTCCTACCCAGTCAGTTCCACCAACATGCATCCAGGTCGAGGCTCGGGAAGTGGCGGTACAAGACTGGGGGGGGGGGGGGGGGTGGAGGAGAGGAAGCAATAGGAGCATAGGGAGGGCAAGCTGCTCTCTTTTCCTTTTTCCAGTTACCTAGCTCAACCCTCTCCAAATCAGATAATGGAGCCAGGTCCCCGGGGACCTCCACATCTGCTGAAAATAGTGTCCGATGAATTGGATTTCTACGCTAGGGTATGAACTGAACGCGGCCACCAGTCTTCCCGCATTCCTGCCTTAGCTTCTGCCACCTTGCTTCTCTCAGTGTCCCAAAAGCAGCTCAGGTGGAGCCCCCGATGGCTGTGCCAGTGTCCGGGTAGGAGTAGAAGTAGGGGGCCTGGTCCGGGACTCCAGGAGCCGGGCCGCTGCTTGTGCGAGTGTGCACCAGGAAATAGGGATGTGTGTTCCTACGTCTGGGTAATGTATCCCCGCTACAGAGGCGCACACGCGGCCGGAGTCTGCTTGCTCGCAGAAATACTCCTGGGAGAGGCGAACCTTCGCTCGGAGCTACTGTTTGCAATAGCTATCCCTGAAATCCTCAGCAGAGACCCCATAAACCGGCGGGCTTTTGCCTTGTATGAAACACCTGATCTTAATCAGACCTTAGTCCCACCAAAGAGAGACAGTACTTCCACTGTGTGTGTGCGTGTGAGTGTGCGTGTGTTGGAGGGAGATGGAGAAGGGGAGGGAGGGAGAGAGAGAGAGAGAGAGAGAGAGAGAGAGAGAGAGAGAGAGAGAGAGAGAGAGAGAGAGAAACTCCTGTCCCGGGGCCCTGGAGAGCAGACAGAGACTCGGGCTAAAGTTACCAGCGAAGAAAAACGCCCTTCCTCTTGGTTCAGTGGCTAGCTGCGGCCAGCTTGGAGGGTATGCTCAGACTCAGACCTCTGCCTCCTGGCTGGACACCCGACCCCCTTTCTCTGGAGGACATTGCCTGCCCCTTGAGCATGTTTCCAAAAAACCCAGTGAGATTCTCGCTGACTTGTCAGTCTTTTCAGTCACTCTTTACAGATCTGGGTTGTGGGGGTATCTGGTTTTTCTGACAGTGGAGAAATCCTGAGAATATCCCCTAGAAGCAGATTATACACACACAAACAAGCGCTTGCACACATATACACACAGACTCACGAGAACACACACCTTGCTTCTATCAGTTAGGAGCCCTCAGCCCACCTTCTCTCGTGTTGGTCACTAAGCACAGAAAAGGGCCCAAGGGTCCCAGTGGCTCCAGCGAGTTCGGGGAGGCGCGATAAACCCGGCCTGTTGCGGGGTGGCCGGGTCTAGGTAGGCTGTCTCTTTAGTTCGGACACTTGCAGCCCTAAGCCCCAGGCCCGGACCGGCGGCGGCAGCAGCAACAGCCGCAGCTGCAGCCAAGCCGCAGGCTGACCAGGGTCATTCTTCAGCCCCAGCACCCTACTGAGGGATCAGGTCTGAGGGAGAAGGAACATTCATTAGACTGTCTTTAAACCCAAGGTCTTTTCCACAGCTGCAGTTAACTGCCTTCTGCACCTACGTCCAAACCGGGGCCGCTCATTCCGGGAGCTGGGCGAGAGACTTTCGGGGGCCAGCGCGCCTGGGCCTCCAGGTCCGCCCCTGTGCCTACAAAAGCAGCGATCTCTTCCAAGCCCGCTTCCTATAAATGGAGGATCTGGGGCCCAGAGCTCTGCCCACCCTAGGGCAGAGAGTGGGGCTTGTCAGAGAAAAAAGGCAGGAAGAGCAGGGGAGAAAAGCGCCCGAATCAGCTCCCAACCCGTGTCCAAGGGCCCCCGGGCTCCTCGTCCCAGAGAGCTTAGCCTACTGCTCTCGGACCCCGGGAGAAATCAAGAGAGGAACAAGAAAAACCCGTAAGACGTCTCCACCAGACACTGGGTCGGAGTTCAGTCGGGGGAGATGAGCAGCCTTCAAAGCCATGCTGCGGGAGGAGAAGGCAGCCGCCGGGACCAGGACCCTAAGGCCGGGGCAGGAGGAACATTAAAGCAGGAAGGACCTGCCTCCCTTTCACGCGGGCAGAGTAGCTGGAAAAGAAGCTGAGGCCATGGACACCACAGTCGGCAGACCAGCTGCGGAAAGCGTCAGCGCCGAAGCGAGAACTCCGGGCCTCCTTCGCCCCAACCGGGCGCGCAGCCCAGACTGCAGGAACCGGACTCACCTGGCCCCGGCCCTTCTCCCGATCGCACCTGCCTTACTTTCCAACTCTTCGGCCCTCCAACTCTGGGGGAGGAGGGGGGGGGGAGGGCTTGCCTATATACGGATAACACAGAAATACCGAGCCCAGCTTTGTTTAAACTGCTCCCAAACTTCCGGGCTTGGGAGCAGAGTGGCTGTAAAGAGATGGCGGAGAAAGGAGAGAGATAGGTTTCTCCACAGAAACGCCAAAAACTTGTCGGCGGAAACTTGGGTTAAGCTGGAAAGGGGGGGGGGGGCACTGAGGGACCCGCGGGCAGGGTTCCCGGTTGAAATCTTGGGACACTTCCCCAAGGCAGAGCGAAACAGAAAGTAAGGGCGCTTTTGACAGCACAGCTCATAGTCCCTATCCCAAGTTCCAACAGCCGACCTAGTCAGGCTCCCGGACTCACAGCACGTCTGGCTCCCGGCGGGCAGGGGTGAGGGCAAATGCTGGAGAGAGGGAGGACAGAGAGAAGAGAAAGAATGGACACACACACACACACACACACACACACACACACACACACACACACAGACATAGAGACACAGACAGACAGACAGACAGACACACACACACACACACAGAGAAAGAGAGAGAGTGTCTAGAGAGATGGGGGGATGGGGAATACATCTGATTAAATCGAAATCTCACCACCCCCAAAATAATTCCTGTCCCTTCTTCAACAAAATTGCCAAATTTTCACTCTGCAAGCCTCACTCTCTTTATATTTGGGAATAAACATAACAAAAATTCCAACCCAAAGCAAACGTCTCCGTTTTTTTCCTACCAGTTCTCTGCACCGCCACCCCCCAACTTTTCTCAATAATTGTCCCTTGAACTGCTGAAGGGTTATTTCTTTCTCCCCATCTCCCTCCCTTCTCCGTCTCCCTCACCCCCCCCCCCCCAGCCTTAACTCTCCCCTCTTGTCTGTTGGATGCCAAAGGCGGTGCTCTAGCGCCCACTATTTCAAAAGCCCGGTATAGGATTTGACCAGGACTGAGAACCACTGGGGGAGAGAGGGAGACGGAGAGAGAGAGAGAGAGAGAGAGAGAGAGAGAGGGAGAGAGAGAGAGAGAGGGAGGGAGAGGGAAGAGAGAGAGAGGGAGAGAGAAAGAGGGAGAGGGAGAGGGATAGGAAGAGAGAGAGAGAGAGAGAGAGAGAGAGAGAGAGAGAGAGAGAGAGAGAGAGAGAGGGAAAGGGAGAGGGAGTGCGTATGTGTGTGTGAGGAAGGAAAAAAAGTTGTTCTCCCCTTTCGTCAACTTTTCGTTAACTTTCGCTTTTCTCTCCCCTCCACCCCCTCGCCCTCCCCTTCACCCCCTCCCTCCCCGGCCATTCCCCCGCGTCTTGAGTTCAGCGGGCGGAACGCCTGACACTGGGAAGGCTTTTGGGGGGTGGGTTTTATCGGGGGGGGCGACTAACCCTCGGGGACAGCACAATCCCGGTGCCCCGGCTCCTCGGCAGGGAACCAGGGCGGGGGGTGTGTGGGGGGACTAGCAAAGAGAGCAGAGAAAGAGGAAGAGAGACCCCCCCCAGCCCTCTCGGTCCACCCTTCTGCAGTCCCCAACAAGGTGGCTTGGGAGCTCGCAGCGCGCTGGGTTGCGGGGCGCACGCACAACACCCCCCTCCTCTAGAAGCCCCCCAACCCCCCTCCCCAGTGCCCCCAAGTCCAGCGCGGACGGTCGAGGGGGAGGCCAGGCCGGGAGCGCGGGCCCGGAGCGCCGGGGGCGGAAGCGCGGAACGGTAGAGACCTACTTTTGGCTAGCTTTCTGGCCCTCGCCTTGGATCTCATGTTGTCGGCTTGCTGAATCCCTCTCCTCCTCCTTGACTCCCGAAGCTGCTACACGCTATCTTCATCTCCCCAGCATTGTCAATTCCGGACACCTTCGCACATGCGCACAGAGCCTTCAATCTGACACCCCTCGCCGGGGCCAAAAAAACTTTCCAATGTATTCACCATCATCACCATCACCATCATCACCATCATCATCATTGGCGGCGGAGGCGCTGAGTACGGGCTGGAGGTGGGATTGCTTTGGGGGGACATTTTCTTTTTTCTTTCTTTCTTTGGGGGGGGGTGCTCTCCTCTTCCTCACCTCACTTATCTCCCCCCCCTTCCTCCTCCCCTCTTCCCCCTCTCCCTCCCCCTCCCCCTCCTTCGCAACCACCTCGGAGCCTCTCACGACTGGCCCTTTAAGAGGATATTCCGTCCTCTCTCCGCTCTCCTGCCCCCGGCCGGCCCCACAGCCCGGACGCGCTTTCACCGGATCAAGGTACCGTCCTGGGATCGAGGTGACTCTGACTAACGATGGGGCCACCCGACTGGATCCCTTCGGGGCTTGCTCCCGCGGGACTTGTCCTAGTCCAGGGACCTCGCGCGGGTTGGGGGTGGGTGGGGTGAAGGGAGAATAAATGCCAGCTGCCCCCCAGTTTCTCCCACCCCTTGTCTTTCTGCAAATGCGGGCTTGCGGTTGTGATTTTTTCCCCCTCCTAATTAAAAATGTTACAATGATTTTTCTCCACCACGGCTTTTGCTACCTTTCTTCTCTTAGGGCTCCGGTTCTTGGAGGACGCCCCACCCCCCGGAGGGTGCCTAAGAATCTGTACTCCTACCCACTCCCTGACTAGAGGGGAGTCCTGCCGCGTCCTGCCTTCCCGGCTGTGTCCTCCCTTGCCCTGTCTTACCCCATTCCCCTTCACAACCCGGGTAGTTCGAACCCCGCTTCTCTGCCTGCCCGCTGTTGGTTTGCTCCCTGCGGGCATCAGCTCCGTCCAACATAGGCTGAGCCCGCAAGCCTTGCCGGGTCCGGTCTTCCCCGTCTCCTCCCCAACCCCAGTGGTCCCTAGTCGGGACGCCCCCCTCCTTCCTTCAGTGTTATAAACATAAACAGCACAACTCTACTTTGTTAGTCTCCAGGCTGCTGAGCTTGCTACCCTAGGCCGGGACGGAAGTCTTTTGGGGAGAGGGGAGACAGGAACTGGAAAGGGAAAGGGTCTAGAATCGCTGGAGAACCTCTGGCGCTCCAAGGACCTGGGGGGACACCGAAGGGACTGGATCGGTGCGGGGATCGGCAGAGCTCAGAGAAGTTCGGGGTGGGAAAGGGTTGTGGTTGAAAGCCACCCCAGGTACCCCGGGACCTATCCACACAGCCCAGCCCTGATTCCAGGTGCACTGAAGCCAGCTTTCCCTAGCACTTCTGCCTCTTGGCCAGGCTGGGACCAAGGCGGGAAGGAAGGGACTGACTTATCTGCCCCAGCCCCCCTCATTTTTTCTCCTACAGCTATTCCCCGACCTTGCGGCTTCTCTGCTGGGGCTATCCAGCGGAGGTGAGCACCAGGCTGGGGGGTGGGAGTGGGGGGCGGCGGCGGTGTTTAGGAGAGGACAGATCTGTGGAGAAGCTCTGGAAAGGGGCAGTTTGGGAAGTGTGTGGGTGGGGGAGCACTCTACCCCCTCCCATACACAAACACCTGCTCAGGGGAAACACGGAGCTGGAGGCTGTGGGGCAGAGAACCGGTAAGGCTAGGGGACTCTAGTCCGGGTCGAGCTGAGGAAACGAAGGAGAGGGGGTCCTGCCGCTAGGCCAGCAGGTGGAGGGCTCCCACAGGAAGGTGGGTGGATTTGTCTTAATTGTGTTTCTTCCTTCTCTGTCAGTCCCTAATTCTTGCCGGCGCCGAGAACCCAGCTGGGCCCGAGGCGGGCGGCCTGGGAGAGGAGGTGGTGGGCGGTGGGAGGGCCTGGCTCGGTCCCGCCGGCCTCAGCTGGGTGGCTTCGGTAGCCAGTCTAGGCGAGCTGAGCGTGGGGTTTGGCCTGAGTAGGGGGGAAACCTCCAGGGAAGGAGTATGTCCTGGCCGGGTGTTCCGTTGTTGGAAATGCTCCTAAGGGAAAGAACTGGGAATAAAAGAGAGTTGGTCTGGAACACACTGGTTCTGTGAAGCCTTAAGGGCTCCCGGCCTTCCTCCCCCTACCGCTCCTTTCACCTCAGCTTCCTAGGTCAGGAGAGGCCGATCTCCTAAGGGAACCGAGACCGAGGCACTGCAGACTGGGGCGCTCTTCCCTCCAGTCTCAGCGGGGTTTATCCACTGCCCACCAAACCACCCTCAATCCCCCAAGCCACGGAAACCAGGATCTTCCCCACCCCCGCTGGCCGGTTTGTTGTGCCGGGAGCTGCAGCTACCTCTTCTTCTGAAACCTGCTCAGTTTTAATCACCGAGACCCAAATAGGTGTCAAACCAAAGCCCCCACTCCTGGCCACGGAGCTCACCCCTCAGATCAGGGACGAGTTCAGGACAGCCCAGGCGAACGAATAGCGGGGTGCTAGATTCCGGGCACGGGGTGGGGGAAGTCGTGGGCAATGAGGGTGGAAGGCCCTGATAGTGTGGGCTGCTGACGGTCAGGGCCACCTTCGTTCCTGTTCCTTCTACCTTTCCTTCTCTTTACTTTCCCCTCCAGGTAACAAACTCAATGTCCTTAGGCCTCAGGGAGTACAGAAACTGGGGAGGGCAGAGGACATAACTTGCCCTTCAGGCAAGTGGGACTGAGGTCTTAAACCAGAGAGCCCCCCTCCTCTCCTAATCCTCCCTTAGGCTCAGGCCCTCAGAGGAAGGATGAGTGAATAGGGACTGGCCTAAGGGGTCTTGGGAGAAAGGTAACCGCAGATTCACATTCGGTGCTTTTCTGCTGAAAGGGCCCTGGGATTTCTAGCCCCAGGCATAGAGGAAAAGGACATGGGGCCGAGAAAGCCTTCTTAAGGCGTCTAATTTTGGACCTGGCCTCTGGGGCCTGGTCTTAGCCTGGACTAAGCGGCCTTCACCTTTTTTTTCTGCTCCATGTCAGCAGCCTTTACCCCCACCCAAAGCCTGTCAGCGCCTCCGGTCTCACTCTCTGTCAGCCCTGTCTTTGACCCTCACCCTGGCGGAAGCCCCAGGAGCCACGGGGAGCGGAAAGACAGGAATAAAGGAGAAGGGGAGAGAAAAATACAGTTTTCTCTCCACCTTCCCCCCCCCCCCCATACACACGGAAGAAAAGTAATTATTGTTGACAATTGGGAGGAAGAATGCCCATGAAGGAAGAAGCTGGGAGTAGAGGTAGGGAGAGTAAGGAGAGAACAGCCCTCTTGCTTGCCCCCCCACTCCATGCTTGAGGCTCTCACTGGGGCCGGGTGCAGCTCTTCAGTCAGATGACCAGACTTTGGGCTGTCTGAACTGGGATGATCAAGGCCGCCTGATCCCTGCAAAGATGGCTCCCGGAGGGGTGGGGGAAGGGGGTCATCTCTTCCAGGGAAAACTGACCCCCGCCCTATGACCCTGACTAATGTTCTTTCTTCAGACAGCCTCACAATACCAGCGAGGAACGAAAACGGCCCCCAATGTCCAGAAATTCCAGGCCGTTGGTTCTTCTTGGTTTTATTCTCGAAAGGGAAAGGCCTGAAGTGCGTAGGGGAAGAGCAGGTATCGAAGAAGCCGGGATTTCGGAGGAGCCGGGGACCGAGGGGGAAATTCCCGGAGGTTGGGCTCAGTCCCCTGGTTCTCCCTTGAAGAAAGTGGCTCCACAGGGCGGAATTTCTTGTCTGTTCTGAGACTAGAGGTCCCCGAAGCTGACCCAAGGAAAGTCAGGCTCCATTTCTAATCAGCTCTTCTGCTGTTAGTAAGTTTAACCCCCGCCCTCTCCCCATCCCCCCACCAAGTGTATCCAAGGTCCGGTACCCTGGGAAGCGTAGCCCAGATCCCTTTACCCTGGGGACAGACTTGGGATATGCTAATGGAGCTAGACAGGGAGAGAGAGCAGCTTGAGGGCAGAGATCTAAGCCATCTGTGGGCTCCCTGACCCCAATGGGGCTAGGCCAAGCAGGAGGTCAGGGCAGAAAGCAAAAGCGGGGAGTCAGACCAGAGGCGGCCCAGGCCCAGATCTCTCCATCCTCTTGTACGATTTCTCTTTCTGGAGAAGGAGGAGAAGGGCAGTCTCCTATTCAGGGGAGTGAGCCTCCTGCAGCTCTGTGACTCTGTCCTCCAACTTTGCCTAGCAGGGTCAAGATGGTTAAGAGGCCCAGGCTACCCCCTTGGGACTGCTGTGTATAAGTGCGGACTGGAGTGTGGCTTTGATTTGGGGGAGGGAGAAATCTTGTGGGGGTGATGAGTTTAGACTCTGGATTTCTGGTCCTCGGCATCAGTCCGGGACCTTTCCAGGGAAACAGTGCAAAGGATCTCCGAAGTCCTGGGATTTGGTGGAAATCCTTAACAGAATGGGTCCTTTGCTTAGTCCGTTCTGGGATGCCTTTCCTGGATCGAGAAGGGAAACAGAGTCTCAACTAAAGTGTCCCTTTGGGACATGAACGATAAAGTAGGAGGCTGAGCTCCAGTCCTGTTATCAGCTCTCTTTAAGGCAAAGGAGGAGAGAGGAGAGGGTTGCTGGTGGAAAGGAAGCAGGAGAGAAAGGGAGACTCAGGTGGGGCACACGGCCCAAGTGTTTCCCATGCTCCACAATACCAAAATTCGTTGTGGTGTCTCCCCTTCTAGGGTTCTGGACGCCTTGGGTAGGAGTGAGGAAGTAGAGTAAGAAGAGGGTGAAGAGTTTGTTTCTCTGACACCAAAAGGCTTAATTGCGGTTTCCAGTCTAAGGTTCAGGAGCCCACCGAGCTTGTTGGAGACCACCAATAGCCCCGCAGGATTCCCCCAACTTGGCTCTTCTTTTCTCCTATCTCTGTTCTCTCTTCTCCTCATCTTGGATACCAGCCCCTGAGGAAGTCGTAAGTCTGTGGTGGCCGCATAAACCTGCCATAGGAAAAAACCGGTAAATATCCATCTTCCCTTGGAAATGTAATTAGTTGCCTTTCAAACGGCTGGGAAGACCCGCTTCTAGGTGCTCCGCCTGGGCATAAGAGGGGGGAGGGGCAGAAAGGGACAGGAGGATCAGAGATCCAAGTATGAGCCTCCCCCCACCCAAAATAACGATAATCTCCCCAAGAACAGTACACTCTTCTTTGAAAGCCTCGCAATAGGTTTCCTTGACCAGATCTACTTAATGTAAATAAACCAGTTTGCGAGAAACGAGATACCAAGGACATGGGCTTCAGCCTGGCCCCAGCACCTTCCCGAAGGATAATGCGCCCACCTGCTATGGGATCTGGAGGACCCGCCCCCCCCCCCCCACAACGTGTTCTACAAGAGCTTTGTAACAGTAATTCTGACCAAAGGAGACTTCTTTTTAATGGGCAAAAACCAAAATGAGCATTTCAGGCATGACCCAGTGTGGCTCTGCCCGACAGTAAGGGCCCAAGGGTCTGAATATTTGGCTAATTTAGGGGGTGGGTGAGTGGTAAAGCTCTCTTCTGTGTTATCCCAGCACATCTCCCTTGTGAAGTGGTCCCAGTAGCCCTAAAGGAAGGGCAGGACAGGGCAGGACAGGACAGAATAGGAATCAGCTACTCTTCTTTCCTCAGAGTTGGGGTCAAGGGGAGGGGATTCCAGCCTAGCTGAGTCTTGGAGAGGCGGCATAGAGCTTCAGCAGCTTTGCCTTTTAATTAGCGCGGGCTGCTTTCTATTCCCAGCCCCTGGACTCCGCTGCTCTCTCCTCAGACTTTTGGATGTACCACCTCCGTCCCGGGGGACATCAGCCAGGGTTGGGTCTTCAAGCCTCAATGATCCAAAGACCCAGAGGGTCAGAGAAAGCAGCCGTGGTCCCGGCGGGCGGGGCCTTCGTGGCCACGGAGCAGGAGTCGTCGCTTACCCCCACCTTTCATGTCTTCAAGAGTCCCTGGATCCGGAGTGGAGAGGTTTGGCAGTTACCATTTTTATAGAGACCGAGAAAAAAAAAATCAGAGACGTCCATTTCTGTTTTCAAACGATTTACGGGCTTCGCGTTGGAGTAGGAACTCAGAAACCAGAAAGAAACGAAGGGATGGCATAGCTGGTTTTAGACCCAGGGAAAACCTGCGCTAAGCCACTCACCAGAGCCCACCTGCAGTCAGTGCAAGGGGAGACTGGAACGAGACACTCTTTGCTCAGTTTACACTTCGACAAAGCTGTCTCGCATGGCGCCCGCTGACTCCCGTCTATTCTCTGGTTCCTGTGTCCTCCTGCTGCCCTGTGGCTGCCTCAGGACGTGGTGTGGGGATGGGGGTAGGTGTGAGCCAGAGGGACATCGCGCCCTCCTAAACAGCTCTCCTGGCCGAGCCGCTTGGCCGGCACGTGGCAGGAGCTTCTTCTCGGAGCATAGCAGAGTGCGGCCACATTCTCCAACTCCCTGAGTCAGCCCCGCAGCGGCAATGCTCCCAGGCTAAAGATTAGCACCCCAAAGCCCGGGATGCCTCGAAGAGGGCTCCAAGCTCATGGAGCTTGTCAGCCAGTGTGCAGAGGAACTCGTGGGTCTTGGAGGCCTGGAAGCAAGCAAGGCTCTATCTACCATGGGGGAAGGAATGAATACTGTTGCCTTTGACATTTACTCTCCTCTGGGAGCAGTAAAGACTGGACACTTCTCCTCCTCCCTTCCCCCAAAGACTGGACGCCCGGTCGGGCTTCCCAGGGAGCAATTCCTCTTGGCTCAGTGCAAAGCGTTTTGGGTTGACTAGTTGACTAGCCACGAATGGAATTTAGGCAGATGAAAACGGGGAAGTCTGACCACTTATCCCCACCCGAGGGATGATGATGATGGTGATGGTGATGATAATGACGACCACGATGATGATGATGTTAATCTCTGCCAGTCTGTTTGGTTAGAGTGAGCAAGCAGCAAAGGGAAGCAATAAAGTGAGAGCAGATTTATCCTATGCCCTCGGGGGACTCGTCCGGTTTGGGGCAAGCGTGGAGAAACCACCCCTCTGGGGGCAATGGTGTGTACGGGGGAGGTGAACTGAGGAGGGATGAGCTGGACCATCAGAACATTGAGGAAACACTGCCCCAGACTGAGACACGCAGATATAGACATTTTGCAAAGACAAAGACTGTAGAAACGTATAATATACATGTATACACATATGCATAATAAGGTCACACACACCAACGACACCTCCAGAGAAACTACAAACACATCGCAAACACACACACACATATGCGACAGACATACACAGAGACACACATACTTTAGGCATACAGGCACACCACTGACATACAACAGGCACACATTCACACCTGACCAACACACACACTACTCCGCAGACACACTGACAGATTGATATATGGATGAGCAAGCAAACTATGTGCCTACTACGAACACTGTTACCACATATATGCCGTGCCTACCCAATACAGATTGATACACATAGAGAAGACAAACACGCATTACAAACATGTACACCACACACATGCAACGGACACGTACATGTGGACCTCAAAGACACGCCCACACTCTTAGCAACACGCACACACAACAGACGAACATTTGAATTTCTCTCTTGAGAGATTTAAACGAAGTCATGCTTCCAGGAATGTCTCTCTTCAGAACTTGGAAGAGAAGGGTTGGACAGCTCTCTGTGGAGCCCCGGCCTCACATGCCCAAACCCATTCCTCAATCCTGTCCGCCAAGCACGCCCTTTAATCTTTTCCTCTTGGGTCACTGGGAGCCCTCATTTTTGGGGCTACGTTCCTAGAGCGCCGCTACCCCCAAGCAATGTGAATGCAATCGAATCGATTTTCTTTATACTCTAAAAGAGAGGCTTAGTTCTCCACACCCGGAAAATCTTCCATTTCTCAGGCTTAGCAAGAACGAACCACTAGCTCCGCTTTTGGAATGGATCAGACTGTCCAGAGTTACAGAAGAGACACCGTATCATAATGGAGCTCTGATACCTACCTTTATGATTGTGGGCAAGCCTCAGTTTCCTCTTCGGTAAAATGGGGCTGATATTTGTAACACCCATTTAACAACATGGTTGTGAGGCTAAAACAGTCATACCTGTCAAACCTTGTTGTAAATCTTAAAGCGTAATAGAAAAGCCAGTGACTGAGACTGAAGTTTTGTCCAAACATCGATCGACCTCCTCTCCAATCGAGTGGACTGCCCAAAGCCAGTCGAATGTGTGACTTTCCAATTCAGAGAGCAATTGAGTTGGACGGGGCTATTTTATTTTTACAGCATTTCGTTTGCCTGGGTTTCTAGAGCCTGGGGTTGGGTCTATCCAGTAGGCGCCACGCGCCCTCCAATCCTTAATGACAGAGGCGTTTAAAAAACAAACAAACAAACAAAAAAACCATAAAGGATCCATACGTGTAGAACTCTAGGTCTGGGACCAGAGTTTCTTCGAGCTATCTTCTCTTGATCCCTGGCTAGATGCTGGACCTGATTCCCTTTCCTCTTTCTTTCCTCTTCCCCACATATCCCCTCCCCAGCAGATGCCCACATCCAACTTTTCCTAGAGAGCGCACTCAAAGCCCGCCAACCAGCGAGCATGGCGCCTCTTTTCTTTCCCCCGTGGACTTTTCTTAGGTCCCGCAACACAGCGGATTCCATCCTGCGTCTCCTTTTTTATCGCAGGCGAGGCCAAATGCCTCTCCAGCGGCGCGTATTATCTTAGTCTCCTTTCCAGAACCTAGCGGGCTGGGTCAGGTGCGCAGGCGCCAGCGCCTACAGGCAAAGTCTGGCCAAGTCTTCGAGTCCTATCTTGAGCGCCCTTGACAATAACCACCCAGGAGAACGACTAACCTCTGCTTCTGTGCAGCCCAGCCCGGCTCAGCTCCCAGAGCACCTTGCAACTATAACCTCAACTAAGCCTCCCGATACCCCGAGGAGGCGGGAAGGGCAGGGCAGAAATTATGTTCCCCATTTGGCAGTAAAGAAAACTGAGGCCCAGAGGAGGCTTGGCTTGCTTATGGTCACAAGTTATTAATGGATCCAGGAAGAGAATTTAGGTTAAGATACAAAGTTTAGAGCTTCAAGGAACTTGAGAAATCGTCTAGACCAAGCCCCTCATTTTACAGATGAGGAAACAGAGGTCGGGAGAGGTTAGCCAGAGAGTAAGTGACAGATTATTGACATTCGAACCAGGTCCGTCCGGCATTAAATCCAGTACATTTTCTGCGTTCCTCTTTTGGTTCCCTTTCAATATACAGAGGTAACTTTAATTGATGGCTAGTCCCCTGGGGAGGTGGCGTGTGTGTGTGTGTGTGTGTGTGTGTGCGCGTGAGTGGTGGTGGTAGTGGTTGGATACTAGGATACTAGTTGGATACTAGGCGAGCAAACACAACCTGCCTTTCCACCTGCCCCTACCCTTCCACGAAAAGGAGAGAGATCTCACATAAGGTGCATCTTTGTCTCTCCTGGAATCGAAAAGGGGCTGGGACTCGGGTGAGTTATTGTTAGTCCCATTATTCCTACCTCAGCCTAACCATTGTCTTCCCGGACCTCCAGGAGCCTGGTGAGCAGACACTCGGGTTACCAGAAGAACTCAGGAAGTCCCGGGGTCTAGCAAGGGGATGGAAGGAAGGCGAGTGCTTTATCCGTTCCTATTTAGGGATTTTGAAGTGTGGCGTATGTAGATGGAGATCTGGTGGGGGAAAAGTCGTCAAAGGCAGGAATAGAAGATAAAGCCAGCGGACAGACTTCATCCTCTTCCTCTTTCCTTCAGCAGACAGTCATTCACCATTTTGCCTGCTCCAATAATCAGTCTGGAGCCCAAGATCACAGTTTCATTCTGGAAACAGAAAGCCTACTAGCCCCATCCCCTGCGGGTGGGTTATGAGAGCCTGGGGCAGACCTCCCACCCCCCCACCCCCCACTCCAGTCCAGCTTCCAGGAGCACAGCGTAGGGAACCCAGCCTGACGGAGACCCAGACGCTTTAGCCAGGTGGGCAGCCCAATGGGTTGCCAAACAACCAGAAAGGTGGTCTACACCTGCAAAGGGGAACCCATTATCCGGATAGTCATGATAACAATAAGACTATAAAGCACTATATCACTGGACACTCATAACAACAACCACAAAAAACAAAAACAAAACACCATGATGCTGTTTATGTTTGCAAAGTGCTTTCCACAAGGAGTTGGTGTGGGTCGGGAATGAGCGTAATGGGAGCTGGAAGAGAGTTCCAGAGACATTTACACTTCCTTAGTATCAATCTTGACAATGGGTGAACTAGGTAGCCCTGGGTACAGACAGGCCTCCGGCTCAGGTCTCCTGCTCAAAAGGCAAACGGATTTCGATCCGGGGAAACTGGATTTCTGCCGTGGTGTCCAGTTGTCTTGATTTTTGTTTCCCCCCTTCCCCCTGGCTACGTGTTTTACTTTGAGATCTTGCAGGGGTGCTACTAGTAAGGGGTTTTTCCAGTCTGCAGAAGAGGAGAGGCGGTAAAACCGAATCAGGGTCATGGGCCCAGAGCTAGGACAGGCCACCCAATTTAAAGCACTTCTTCACCTTATAGCTCAGTGTCTGGCCAGCAAGGAGAGGTACTGAAGCCGAGAGACCAACCGTGAGAGACTGAAGGATACGCGGTCTCAAGAACGCATGCTAGTCTCAACTCTCTACCCAGGAAAACCTGCCTTCTCTAGCCCAAGGATCTGGGAACCCTTGAGGTCGCTCCCAAACTGCTTCTCAGAGCCAAGAGAGGACTCTGCTCTAGCCTTCAATGGAGCCCAGGCAATTTTCTCCATCTAAGCCTCGAGGGGAAGCCCTGGCATCCCTAGGAGCGTTCTGGAAGCAGTTCGAGAGTTAGCTGCCACCCAGCATTTGGTGGGGCGGGGCCCACGCTTTGCCCGCGGCCTCTGGGCCCTAAGATCGATTCTTCCTGCAGGTGGCCCCTGGGAGCTGGGCCCGCCCAGTCTCCAGTTCCCCTAGCCCAGCTCCGGCCCCTCCCACCTAGCTCTCCTCCAGTGACACCCTCCCCTCTGGGCAGGATCCAGGTGAGGCTGCGCCCTTCTCCCGGAGCCCAGGTGGGAGGAGCGCGGCTCCAGGAGTCAGATAAGGTGACCTGAGTCTCGGAGTGGCAAGGCCGGAAATCCTCCGGCTGCTGCTGGAGGTGGCGCCCCAGTAGAGAGGCAGGTGCTGGCATCGGGACAGCCCTCAACCCTGGCAAGCACGCGTAAACGCGGGCGCACACATATCCAGAGGGACACACACACACGCCCTCACGCACACACATGCACACACACACACACCTGACACCTACAAGACATCAGACGCTATAATGGGCAGAATGCATTAGCTCCACTAGCTCTAGGTTCATTTCCCAAGATTGAACCACAATCTGGCCTCCCCAAATGTTCCTGGGCATTGTCTATGTGTGTGTGTGAACGTGAGTGACAGATAGGTATGTGTATAGACCTATTCAAGTGCAGGTGTGTGTGTGTGTGTGTGCATGTGTGTGTGTGTGTGCGCGCGCGCGTGTGTGAGTGTTTGCATGTTGGGTGCATATTTTCTCTGATTATGTCTATCAGCATGCTCATGTTTATGGTCTCTTTAAGTCTGCTTTCTGAAAGTGCACACGTGAGTATGTCTGCATGTGTATTTTGTATGTCTCTGGCTTCAATATATTTCTATATGGTTTCTGAACATTGGTGTCTGAATGAGTGTGCTCGTATTTATGTGCGCTGTGCTGTTCTGTCTGGATTCCGAGTAAGTTGTATGGGTGTGTTGAGAGTGTGTAGTGTCTGTGCGCGACTGCAAGCGAGTGAATGTGTGTGTGTATGAGAGAGAAAGAGAGAGAGAGAGAGAGAGAGAGAGAGAGAGAGAGAGAGAGAGAGAGAGAGAGAGAGTTAGCGCGCGCATGTGCATGTCTCTATGTGCATGTGCATATGTGTGTCTATACGCGGATATCTCTGGCTTCCGAGCTAGGTTAACCTGGCGTACCCTCACCCCACGCAGGTAGGATCCCTATAAAGAATGGAGCCCGCCCTCGTGAACGCTTCAAAGCTCCGCAGCCCCGAAGTCCCTGCTGCGGCTAAGATGCTCGCCAACGTCCCAGCCTAGCGTTCTCTCTGGCTGGAGAGGCTCTGCAGAGAGCAGATTTCTGGGCCTTCCTTCTCAGGGGACCACCATCACCTCCTCCTCTTCCTCCTCCTCCCTCCTTCCTCCCCCTCTTCCTCCCTCCTCTTCTTCCTCCTCTCCTCCTCTTCTTCCTCTCCCTCCTTCCTCCTCCTCCCTCTCCTCCTTTCTTTTTCTACTTCTCCTCTTCCCCATCCCCTTCTCTTCTTCCCTCTTCCTCTTCCTACCGTCCTCCGCCCCCCTCCTCTCTCCTTCCTCCTTCTCCTTCTCCGCCTCCCCCTTCCCCTCCTCCTTCCTCTTTCTCCTCCTCCCCTTCCCCTTCTCCTCTTCACTCTCCTCGGCTTCCCCCTCCCCTCTCGTCTTCCAGTGTCTGCCGCTGCCTGGGCTGCCTGAACCTCAGGTTCAGGTTCGGAGAGGGGGCAGGGGCGCGGAGCACTGCGCTCCCGCCTCCAGGCTGCCGGTCTAGCTTGGGTGGATGTTAAATCATCGCTTGCCTGAGGCAGGGGACAATGGGAAAGGAGGATCCGTCGAGCCAGCAGGAAAAGGGCAGAGACCAGGGCTGCCCGGAGCAGGGAAAAATTACCTCTCCATTCCCTGACCTTAGGGTGATTTAATCAATCTTGGGCTTCTCTGGGCCACTGGGGGACAGAAGAGGAGGGGAGGGGAGAGAAGCAGGGAGCTCATGGCCCAGAAGGGAAACCAGGCCGGGCGAAGGGGATTTTAACTCTTGGGCAGCCAAGAACCAACCTCCCTCCCAAACCACGGTGACATCGCAGAGCACAGTTCTAGTATTCTACGGTACTCCTGCCCCCATCCCTAGCAAATCCTCCTTACCCCCACCCCCAACTACAAAGTCTTGACTCCCCACACCCCCCACACCCAAAGAAGTGCAGTGTGAGGCTAACAATCATAATTACTTCCATTTCTGTAGGGCATTAAGGCACTTTCCTCGAGATAAAAGCACTTTTCTTAAGATAAGCCTGATCTAGGTGAAGATACGGTAATCCTCATTTTAAGGTTGAGGAAACCGAGGGTCTGAGAGGTCAAGTGAAGGGCAGCCAGATGCCTGGGAAACTACACTCGTTCTGAAGTCAGAGGAGTCCCTGAGTTCAAGTCCCATCTACTTGAGTGAGCTTGGCCTCATCATTTAACCTTTTTAAGCCTCAGTTTCCTCAACTGTAAAATGAAGAGGTTGGGTTACATGGCCTCTGAGGTCCTTTCCAGCTCTAGAGCTATGACTTACCCAAAGCCACACAACTAGCAAATGTCTGAAGCTGACTCTAATTCTGGGCGACAACCTGCTTGAAGTCTTGTTTTACAAAATCTTCCAAGTGTCTTTCAAATTGCTCCCACCCCTCAGAATTTTCCCTTCACAAACCCCCACGTGTGACATAGTAAAACGTGGAATCTGGAGTCAGGGGGACCTGGGAGCAAATCCTGCTTCTCCCATTTATTAGCTATGCAGACCATAAACAAAAGACCTAACCTTTCTTAGTTTCATTTTCCATAAATAAATGAACAAACAAACAAATAAATAAATAATATCTGTGCACACAGATACTTCCATCTCCTATATACGTGTTTTCTATATATCCTACATATAAGATATATTATGCCCTATATAAGATATATGATACCTTCTATATGAGATATTATATCCTATATATGATTTATATTATACCATATATATGTGTGTGACTAGCTATGTAACCCTGGGCAAGTCACCTAACTCTATCTCCATTTCCTCATCTGTAAAATGAGCTGGAGAAGGAAATGACAAACCACTCCAGTATCTTGGTCAAGAAAACCTCAAATGGAATTACAAAGAGCCAGACACAACTCAACAACAATGTATGTGCAGGGTGTCCCTAAAGTCTGGACATATAGGAAAAATGCGTATTTTGAAATATTTGGAATATTAACAGATCTTAGCTCCCTTGACTTTTTCTGGGGTATGCTAAAGGAGAAGGTGTACTCAATGAAAATCACAGATGCGACACACTCTATTAAACACATGAAGAGTGAATATGCTAAAATGGATGGCAATGTGGTGTTATTGCATCAAGTTCATGTGAATCTTGCAAAGCGCATCAACCTTTGCATCACAAAAGATGGAAATCATATTGAAGATGTTATTTGCAATATTCCAATTAAATAACATGTTGTTGAAATTTTCTTTCATTTCATTTCTTGAAAACACGCATTTTTGCCTATAAGTCCAGACTTTAGGAACACCCTGTATGAAAAATATCTGTAGTAGCCACCTCGGAGGGTTGTTTTAAGGGTCAAATGAGATAATGGTTGTAAAACAGCCGGATCACGCTAAAGCATGAAACAAATGGCAGTTTGTATTTACTCATATATCATGTTTTGTTTTACAGTTATTTGTATAGATCTTAACCTCCTAGACGGGCAGTTTCATGATTGAAAGAGAGCTGAGAGACAACCCTTGTTCCTGTGGACCTGAAGGCCTGTCACAAATGAGACAAACATTTTCAGAATGTTCGAGACCCTTGGGCCATGGGCTGAGCAGGATATAGTCAGTTAATCATTCATTCAACAAACTGTAACCTTGCCCAGTTAGGCAGATCTCAAACAACTTCACCGGGGAAGGAGGTGGAGGGGGCAGGGTTCCCTTACTGTTTTTCTTGCCAAATACTTTATCCACTGGATCCTGGGTGCTTCAAGGGGAAGATACAAGAGGTAGGTCTCTGCCCATCAAGGCTTTACCTAGACCCTGTGATCTGTAGCCTGCCATTTCCCGTTTCCTTCATCTAGAACAATTCTAGGAACTTGACTTTGCAAAGTATGAGTTCATTGTTTTTTAGAATGTAAAGTCTTTGAGAGCAGGCACTGTTCTCTTCATATCCCAGTAGCTAGCATGGTGCATGGCTCACTATTGGCATTTAATAAAAGCTTATTTACGTTCACCTGTATTTATGCTTTTTACATTTACTCTGTATATACTTAAATGTGTACTAGTTGGTTCTACTATGAGAATGTAAGCCGCAGGAGGCAGGGATTATTTCATTTTGTCTTTGTATTCCCAGTGCCTGATAATAAGCACTTAATAAATGCTTATTTCTTTATATTTATGCACTTTATATTTATTCCAAATGTGCATATACATTTATTTTCTCCTTTGAAGGCAGGGATTGTTTCACTTTTGTCTTATCTCCAATGCCTAGGACAATGTCTGGTACATAGTAGGCATTTAATAAGTGCTTATTGCTTTGTTTTTATTCTCTTTATATTTATTCAGCAAATATATATACACATATATATATTCACCATATATATACCCACATATGTATGTGGTATATGTATACATATATACAATACATATGGAAAGAGAGAGAGAGAGAGAGGGAGAGAGAGAGAGAGAGAGAGAGAGATGGAGGGAGGGAGAGACAGAGAGAGAAAGAGAGAGAGAAAGGGAGAGAGAGGTGGTGCAGTTGGATAGAGTGCCAGATCTGAAGTCATGAAGATCTGAGTTAAAATTTGGCATTACATACTCACTAGTGTGTGACCCTGGGCATGTCACTTAACCTCTGTTTGTCTTAATCCACTTGAGAAAGGAATGTAAACCACTCCAATGTCTTTTCCAAGAAAACCCCATGGACAGTATTGGTATGCCATGGTCCATGAAGTGACAAGAGGTGATTAAACAACATCAATATATTGACCTGTATTTATTCTTCTCATATTTATTAATTGTGAATAAATATATATATGTATATATACACCATATGTATACACACACATATACATAAGTATGCACATATGTTTGCACATGCTTGTTCTGCTCCCTGCCCCCCCCCCACATTAGAATGGAAGTTCCTCAAGAGTAGGGATGGTTTCATTCTTTTTGTGCCGAATGCAGGGTCTGGAACATAGGAGGTACTAAAATAATGCTTGATTGAATCACATCTGACCAGACTCATCCTTCTTCATTCTACAACTTCAACCTGGCCCCAGCTAGAATTCCAGGACTAGACACACTTAAAAAAAATAGTTCCATACAATTTAATTGTGGAAAATAATGAAAGAGCATCCTGCAATTTGAAGGAGAGAGGTGCTTCTGTCTTCCAAAGAAACAGGCCAAATGTTGTGTGTGTCCCATGGATCTTCTTGCAGAGCATTCTTCTGGCATGTTATAGCTACTCAAGTGTGCCAGTAGGGGAAGGAGGCTGCCATTGTTCCTGCTTGCCTCATTTGCTGTCCTTGGAACTTGAAGATGTTATGATTGCTTGGCCTAGTTTCATCTTGTCCAGGGAAGTTAGCAGTTGTCAAAAGGATGAGAGAGATGGCTCACTGGAGGTGGGGAAGAGGAACTGGTATTGTGTGTTCATGCAGACACTGGATGCCTTACATCAGAGAAGCTGTAAACACTGTTCATGGAGTCAATTCTAGTAGGCTCTTGTCATTTCTTCATGAGATTCTCAAAGAGGCTGTAGTTGATGGGGGGAGCAATAAGGGGAAAGTCCAACTTCTCCGGCAGCCACACCTGTTTCTGCTCATTCCAACTATGGATTGGTGGCAGGGTAGGGTTGTACCCATGCTGGTTGAAATGGTCATCTTTTGTGCTGAACAAATTTTGATGTTTCAGTTCCTTGTGGTGGGTCATCAGGTTCTTATATGGCAGGCCCCAGAGATGATCAAAGGTTAGAATCAGAAGTTTCAGGTTGAGGAGAGAGTCAGAACCTTAACTCACAGTTAATCAGGAAAAGTCCTCTTTCTAAGTGACAATGTTTTGACATAGTTTGGGATTGTTGAGAACTCTGAAATGTTAGGCTATAGGATGGCATCCACCTGGAATGAATTCATACACTCAAACCATCTTCCAGTCAAGTGGCAAAGTTTACTGTAATGCCAATAGAAGTGGGCAGGATTCCCAGTGAACCTGCTGACTAGACACACTTTAGGAATCATCTTTGCAAGGGATACTTAACCTTTTTCTGTGTCTTGGACCTTTCTAGCAGCTTGTTGGAATCTATAGAGCCCTGCTCTGAATATTATTCTTAAATGCATAAAATAAACCACTTACAATTACAAAGGAAACTAAAGGCTTGTTAAAATAAAGATGCATTTTTCCCATGTCCAATTTCACCCCTTGGGAGCCCATAAGCCTCAGGTTATGAGCTCTTGATCTATGCCAATCCCCCTGTTGAAGAGATGAAGAAGTTGAGATCCAGAGAGAGTCAATTACTTGACCAAGAACACAATGCTGCTAAGTGACAAAGCTGGGATTTGAACCCTTGTCCTGTGACTCAAAGTCCAGCATTCTTTCCACTTCTTCATTTTGCCTCCTTTTGCCTCCTGCCTTGACAAGGTCAAACAAGTCCATTCAACCCAATGTGTACCATGGTAACAATCTGCAGGTTATTGTGGAGATATGAAAATGGGAAAATGGCAGAGTTGCTGCCTTCAGAAAGATTATAATCTAATAAGAAGGACATGCTTCATATACTACACATGATAAAGTATGGTGGGTATAAAAAGACAGATCCAGATGAAGTGTTCTAAAGTCATGTGAGAAGGTAGGGAAGACTCTAAGTTGCAGGGTCCGTAGAAGGTTTCCTGGAAGAAGTAGTGCCTGAGATAAGGTTTAAGGATTGGTTTCTGGTGCTTAGCATAGTGCCTGACACGTTATTGAGTCATCCTTATCCCATTTGGCATTTTCTTGGCAAAGAGCTGGGAGTGGTTTTACTATTTCCTTCTCTGGCTCATTTTACACATAAGAAAACTGAGGCAAATAGGGTCAAGTGACTTGCTCAGGGTCACACACAGCTGCTAGTGGTTTGCCATTTCATTGTTTCCCTGCCTCCTGTAATCTCTAGTCCACTTTAAGGCTCACCCCACTCTGAGTCTGTTTTCTCATCTATACAATGAGAGGAGTTAGGCTACATGCCCTTTAAGGACCCTTACAGCTATAAAGCTGAGATTTAATAGTAGTAATGATGTAGATAACATTTCTATGGTTAAGTTTAAAAGGCATTTGGCTCACAACAATTCATATCTGTCCCCATAGCTAGGTCTGGACCCATTATTGTCCCTGTGCATGAGGAAAGGGTCCTGCGGATTCCTTGCTGGCATACAACAGTATGGAGTAGAGGTCAGAGATCTGGCACTGGAGTCAAGAAGGCTGGGATTCAAATCTAAGCCTCTAATACATCCTGGCTGTGTGACCCTGGGTAAGTTACTTAAACTCTCAAGGTCCTGAGATTCTAAGTTACAGAAGAAGTGAGACCCTGAATTGGTGGGAGAAATTTCCCTGGAACGGTGAAATTACAAGTATCATCCCAATTCCTATGAAGTTACCAAGGACAGAGACATGGTCAAGGGAAAATGGAATATAGAATATGCCTTTCAGAACATATATGTTGGATCTAGGAGAGGAGAAAGGAGGGAAATCTTGGTCCCCGGCACCAAGATCAGAGATAAGGAATCCTTTAGGTGAAAAGACAATCACAGAACTTTCGTCTTTTTCACTGATTGGTTAGTTGGTTGGTTGGTTGTTGTCCTTTGTTCTAGAAGAGGAGAAAAATTACATCACTATGCTACAGTCAAGTTAAAACGTGTCCAACTGTGGCTGATCAGACTAATACAAGCTCAGAATGTTCTACCACAGGCTGGGCAGAAATAATCCATGTGAACATTTGGACTGGGTTCTTTAATTTTATGCATCTTAAGTTTCATTTGAGCTTCTTCAATCCTGCTTTGCTCATGGAGCACAGTAACTTCTCTGATGAGAGCATGACACTTTGGGCAGTCTTGTGCCAGTGTCTCCCATGTCACAAAATCAATGCCAAAGTTCTTAAGAGAGACCTACCCTTATTAGGAATAGCATTTTTCATGGGTATGTCTTTTATCTGCAGAAGCAAACATAGGATCACAGACCACAGATTCAAGTTTAGAGAAGCCCACAGAGACCATCAGAGACCCAAGGAATTAAGTGATTTCCACATGAGATTTGAACCCAGGTCCTTTTACATCAATGTGAGCTGTTAATGGGTAGCTAGATGACACAGCGGATAGAGCACTGGGCTTAGAATCACAAAGATATCTTGGTGAGTTCAAATCTGGCCTCAGATAGACTTACTAGCTGAGTGACCCTGGGCAAGTCACTTAACCTTGTTTGCCTCAGTTTCCTCATCTGTAAAATGAGCTGGAGAAGGAAATGGCAAACTCCTCCAGTATCTTTATCAAGAAAACCCCAAATGGGGTAAAGGAGAGTCAGACGACCGAGAAAAGGACTGGACAACAACAAAGAGCTGTTCATTTTACTACTTATTTCAAGATGATGAGTTCAGTGTGTTGGGATACCCAATCCCAGGTCCAGTTGTTTGAATAAAAATGAATCAACCAGATTTCAGTCTACTAGAGAAGCCAATGGTCTTGAGTGAATTTCTCTGTGTGCCTGTGTTTTAAGAGATTAATTAGTTTGAAGCACCTCAAGAAAGAATGGGAATTTTCAGTTGAGGGAAAAGACTTGACCAAGTTTCCCGACAGTTCAGCAATTCTGTGTTATAATCAGCTCAGCTTCACCCTTTCCTCTAATTTTTACAGCTGGAGTTGCTTATCACAGTCCCAACTTTCTCTAAAAAAGGGAAGGGGGGGGAACCATCACTTAAGCAAAACCATTCAGAACTTCCTATCATCTGTGGCTTTAACACAAATAAATCCTACAGAATACAATTTATATTCCTGGAGTGATGTCATTCATGAAAACCTGGCTTCCTTCATCCAACCAGTGTGGGGTGATTTTCCTCTTTTCTAAAGAAGAAAAACATATTGTAGCATGGAGATTCTTTATTTTCCCTGCTATCACTCACGTGCTTAGAAAGGAACACTCTTTGTTACCAGCCTGACGCTTCTTTTTTGACTGTATGATGATCTCCTCCCCACCCAACCTACATTATCTACATTATTTTTTTAATTAAAAATTTAAAAAATTTAAAAAAATTAATTTTTGGGAAAATAATTTAACACTTTGGGGGGCATCTTTAAAAAAAACTTCTATATTTGAATTGCTTGAAAGTTGCAGGATGTTGTAGGTTGCCCCAAGATCCCACAGAATATCCCAGGACCTGCGAAGGCCCTTGCACAAGTCTAGGTACACTTGATGAACTCAGAATAAACCAGTGGAATTGAATTGAAAGACATCAAAATAAGTCCCTAGAATTGCTTTCATTCCTTTGTTTTGTTTTCGTTTCCTGACCAAGTTATAAAATATGACAAAATTTCTTACTTTCAACTCCTATAAATGTTGAATTGAAAGAAAAAAATCATAGGTCATGAATTTAGACATGGAAATACCTCAGAGACAATGGAGCCCAAGTCACAAAAATGGAGCCTCAGTGACTTGTCAGCCATCGCATAGGTAGCCAGTGGCAGAGCTGGTCTTTGAACCCATATCCATTGACTCTAAATCTTAAACTATTTGGACCCTACCGCATTGCCCTTCCTTGGGTTTGAATTATTCTTAGATCCCATCGTATGGCTGGCAAGAGCCATGAGGCAAACAGGGTAAAGTGACTTGCCCAGGGTCACATAGCTAGTAAATGTCTGAGGCCAAATTTGAACTCAGGTTTTCCTGACTCCAGTCTCAATGCTCTATACATTATGCCACCTAGCTGCCCCATGGATATAAATAGAGATGTAGATATGGATATGGATTTGAGGCAAAGAGAGATTAAGTCACTTACTCAAGGTCACAACAGTGATAAGTATTTGTACTTCATTCCAGGAACAAGGATGAATTATTGTCTTCTAAGGCTTACCCTCCCTCTGGGTTCTGCTCTTGCTGCTTACCCTGAGAATGTCAGAGATTAAAAGCCTCCTCTGATAAATTCTTACAAGCTGAGGAGGATCAATAGCATGGAGCAGCACAAAAAGGGTTAGACAAGGAATATGGGGACAATATGTTCTTTGACAGGTCACTTAGACTACGTGGGCCTTGATTTCCTCATTTTTCAATATAATGAGATTGGACTGGATGACCTCTGGGGTCTCTTCCTGCACTAAATTTATATTCCTGAGATCCTATGTGACCTCTCTGGGCCTCAGTTTCCCTACCTGTAAAGCAAGAGGGTTGCACTGGATGACCTCTAAGGTCCATTCTGGAATTAGCTCTGTGCTCCTGGGATCCTGTGTGTCCTTTCTGAGTCTCAGTTTCCCCATCTATAAAATGAAGAGGTTGTGGATGATCTTTCTGCCCTAAATCCATGATCTTAAGTGATTTTAGGGAAATATTATGCTCCCTCCTTCACTCTCATCTTTTAAAAGGGGGAACTGGAGAGATTTGCTTTTCAAAAGGAAATTCATTTCTTATTCTAAAAGTCCAAGTAACTTCTTCTTTTTTTTTGGTGGGGGAGGGGCAGTATATTTGGTTGTTGGATCCTAGACTACAATGAGAAGCCCAGGGCTATGAGCAGACAGTGAATCTTCTCCTTGCAGTGGGTGACCCTTTGTTGACTCCTTAGAGTTCCATTAGTACTGGGCCCCTCTTCTGGGTTCTACCTTCCTCTTCTACTAATATGGTCTAGGAGCCTATGCCAAGGATCAATGCCACATTCCTTCTCTGGAATCTCCTCACCAGCTTCTTGGATCAAACACCATACCCTAGAGGACTTAACGCTTTCCCATTTCTCAATTCCTGCTATGGGGCCCTCTAGATCCTGATTGGTGAGATCCAATGATTGGCACTAGTGCCTGATGGGATATTGGTGGTGTATCACTCTGTGAGGCAATCAGATCTAGCCATGTTTTACTTTGCTCTCCCTACATCTTCTCACCAGGCACTTTGTGACTGTGCTTATGAGCTCCTGACACTCCCCTCACTCCCATTCTCACAGATCCTTTCCAGTTCTGGAGCCTTAATCCAATCAATACTATTACTGCTACTGGAAAGAGTACTAAATGTCCTCCTCTCTGGCTCCACTTTCTGACTCCCACCCCCCACCCTGGCTACCACTCCCCTCTGTGTTTGCATCTCTAGTACACACTGAGTGCTTAATAAATGATTCTTCATTCATCCATCAAACATTCATGCAGTGGAGGCAGTAACTGTGCTAGCCTCTCCAGTAGCACACTGGGGTCTCTGTGTGCTCTTCTCCCACCTCAACTGACTTTGTTCTTGGTGCTAGAATTTTAATGTAACTCTTATCCCAGAGCCCACTGGTACGGGACTCTTTCTTTTTTGGTACGGGTGAATGTATTGCCCCATGTGAGGGGCAGGACAGAGCTGGTGAGAGGTGAGACAGCTCAAGCTTTCTCCAGTCCCTTCAAGCTCCCCTTTTGGGACTCATAAGACTTTGAGTCTAATTTGAAGAGTAGCTTCAGGTGCTCCTGGCTTCCAGCTTCGAGAGACAAGATGGAAGAAGCCAACCTCTTTTCAAAGCTGTTGAAGGAAAAGACTTTGAGAAAACACGAGAAAAGCCTACAGTCTCCCCCACATCCCTGTCTCTAGCTCGCTACTTCTAGACCCTTATTTCTCCTTGGGTGAGATCTAGGACCCTCTCTCTTAGTTGAGTTACTTTGAGTTGAGCTCTTTCATTCTGGGCTATCTGGAATATATTCTCCTATGTATCCCTTCTTTGATTTCTATTTTGCTATGATTTGGATAAATGGGGTTCTTTGATATCTGCCGTATGTGTACATTGTGGAACTTATGTATGGTAGAGAAGAGGTCAAGCTTTGGATATAGAGCCAGGGGCCATCCTTTCCTCAACATGACAAAGCAATCAGCAGTTAGATGAAATCTGACCATATGCCCTAGACTAATAATATCTAAGGAGGCAGAGAGATATAAGTCGAGGATAATGCCCCCCTCCCTCTGAAAAGAACAAAGTGACCTCTGGCCCCAACCTCCTGCTTGACAGTCCTGTCCTGGCATGAAGGAAAGTCTCCCTTGGAGAAGAGTGGGAGGAGGAGAGGCTAGGGATATCTCTTATGCTTCCCTTCAAGACACACACAAGGACAGTGTCCTCACCATAGGTGAGGTTCTCTCTTATCTTCTCTTGATCAATTGCTATAGTTAGTTATGGCTCTGGGAACTGGGCCTTCCCCCCATCAATGAGTTCGATGCATAGCTGGCATCTTCCTATGGGTAAGGTCAGTTTTGAGGGTAGACTTCCTTCTCCAAAGTGCTTTAATAATCTTTCAAAGTACTTTCATATGCATGATCTAATTTTGTTTTTGTTGACATTTCTTCATGTGGGAGAAGCAGGTGGGATTATTCCCATTTTACAGATGAGGATGTAGGTACAGAGAGGTGGTATCGTTTTTCCAAGGCTCTATATACAAGGCTTGAGCCCTTCTCCACCTAATGCAAGTTCCACAATGAACACATATAGCACATAGCAAAGAAGCCCATTTATCCAAATTATATTAAAACAGAAATCAGAGAAGGTATGTGTATATGCCAGACAACACAAGAATCGGGGCCAGGACTGGGTCTCCTGAACCTTGGTCCAGGGTGCTTTCCACCATACCTGCTACTCCCCTAGCAACTAGCTTCATTAATTTATGACCTATGGTGTTTGGGGAAAGAGGAATCAAGCAATTTTTCTTTCCAAATCTGGACTAAAACATTTCTAAATGCAGAACCTCTGGATAGCAACTCTTCAATTGGTCCTTGCTCTTAGGAATTTTTTTTCCTGATTGTGCTCTCTATGTTAGTCTTTTCCCCAGACCCTTGGGAGAGGGCTCCATGCTTAGTTTGTTTATCCCGGTAGATCAGAAGGCCAGTTGGTTCCAGGCTGTTGGGTATCTAAACAGTTCAGAGAATCACAGAATCTTAAAGCTGGAAGGGACCTCAGAGGCCGTCTAATACAACCTAGACCTGAGAAACATTCCTTGCTACAATATCCCCAACAAGCAGTCATCTAGCCTTGGTTCAAAGGCTTTTTGGGAGGTTGAACCTGCTACCTCCCAAAGCAGCCTACTTCACTTTGGGATTGCTCCAATTGTTAGCAAGTTTTTCTTGACATCAACTTCCATTCATTGTTCCTAGCTCTGCCCTCAGGAGCCAAACAGAATGAGTCTAATCCCTCCCACAGCCTTGTTGAAGACAGTGGTCATGTTCCCTCTGAGCCTTCTCTTCTCTACCTGGGGCTTAGCTTTTATAAACATGCAATCACTGTGGAGAAAATACAAGAATAAGCCTTGGCCTTGGGAGAGATGAAAAAAAATGCACAATAGAAACAGAAATATCTCAGAAAGGCAGCATAGAGTAAGAAGAGAGACAGTACAAAGAATGTTGTACAGAAATAATGCTGGACAGGGAAAGTGAGTTGGAATTTGCAAGGACCAGACATATTTGGGGCCCTTTCTTTTCTGCCAGGAACTTTCTGAAGAGTTGTTTCTTTTTTGGAGGATTTCTTGGGGGTGAGGAAAGGAAGGCAAATATTCAAAGAAAACATCATTGCCCACCTCTTCTATTCCCAGGTTGCAACCAGTACCAACAGCTTTGGAGGACCAGAATCCCAGGTTCTCTGACATTAGATCTTGGCTCTGCTTCTTACCTAGGTGGCATCTTACTTCTCCTGTTTGGACCTCAGTCCTCTTATTTATAAAGTGAAGAGGGTTTGGACATTGTGACCTTTCAAGTAGAATCTAGGTCTTAATCCAATGACTTGCTTGAGCCAAGTGGACAGGACTTTGTCTAAAGATGTTATTTCCTTAGCTCTCCCATGTTCACTTCAACAGCCCTTCATATCATTGAATAGTGGATCTTTGAGGGACCTTAGAACATGGGATGTCAGAACTGTAAGGGACTTTAAGACAGAAAATGTTAGGAATGGAAGGGACTTCAGAACCTGGAAGGGACCTTAGGACAGAGAATGTTAGAAATGGAAGGGATCTCAGAACATGGAATGTCAGAACTGGAAGGGACCTTAGAACAGAGGACGTTAGAACTTGGAGGTGCCTTAGAATATGGATGCTAGAGCTGGGAGGGGCCTCTTAACATGGGATGTCAGAACTGGGAGGGGCTTTAAGACAGAGAATGTTAAAATGGAATGTCAGAGCTGGGAGGGACCTTGGAACATAGAATGTCAGAGCTGGAAGGGACCTTAAAACAGAAAATGTCAGAACTTGGAGGTACCTTAGAATATGGAATGTTAGAGCTGGGAGAGACCTTTTAACATGGGATGTCAGAACTGACACATTGAGACAGAGAATGTTAGACCTGGAAGGGACCTTTGAACATAGAATGTCTGAATGCCAACTTCATGCAAGGCACATCTCTAGACAAGTCAGCCTCGTGGGTTTTCTTAGAAGGAAGGAAGCTTTATGAACTCTGATAAAGTCAAACCTTTGAAGTTGCTCCCAGGTAATTCCAGGCTGATTCCAGCTGTTTCTGATTAAGGTAACTCAGCTACTTGGCAATCGATGGTTGTAATGGGGGGGCAGGCAAAGGGTTCTCCTCCATAGGGGAAAGTCCATTTCAAGGCAGGCACTTAGCTGCAGGCAATCTCCAGAGAATCACAGACCTGGGGAAGAGATACAGAGGCCATCTAGACCAGCCCAGCCCTGAAACAAGATGCCCTCTACAACACCCTCCAAAGTCCTCATAGGAACATAGATTTAGAGCTGAGAAGGACCCAAGAGACCACTGAGTCCAAACTCCTTATTTTATAGATGAGGACCTGATGCTATTGTGAAGAATGTAGCAGTCATTCTAAAACATAACTGAATTCATAGCAGGTATTTGTCCTGGTAGGGTTCACATGTCTGTATGCATTCATCTTCTCTCCCCCCATCCCACAACCAAGATTGTTGACTCCCTGAGGAAAGGGATTATTTTACTGTTTACTTTGTATCTCTAGGGCAATGCTTGGCACATAGTAGGTGCTTAACAAATGCTTGTTGATGGATTGATCTAAGACTAAGGGAAAGAGAAACTGGACCCCTTCTGACATTGTGCCAAGAGGCCAGTAGCAGGTAAGAAGGGTTCCCAATCTAGTAGAGGGAACATAGGTTTAGAGTTGGAAGGGCCATCCAGGATCATCTCAGTTTAACACTGTAATTTTTTTTTTTACAAATGAGGAAACTGAGACCGAGTGAAGTGAAGAGGCTTTCACACAGGTGAATTTTCTCAGTCATAGTAGGAATTCCCTAACCCAGGGGTGGGGAACTTGTGGCCATAAGACCACGTGTGGCCCTCTAGGTCCTCAAGTGCCGGCATTTGACAGAATCCAAACTTCATGTGAAGACTGCACTTAAAGACCTAGAGGGACACATGCCTGCTAACCCAACAGGTTTGGTCTGAAAGGTGAATGTGTTTGATGCTGGTAATATAATTAAAAAAAAACAGACTTTTGTTGATGTCTTTTGTTTTCATATCAACTACCCCTTCCAGAGAGCTATCTTTTATAATTTTTTTTAAGAAGAAGAAGCTAATTTTTTTTAGAAAAACCAATCAACGTATAGGAAAAAAAGGTCGATGTTAGTTCCACCCTTCTAAAAAAGTGGTATTGGTGGTGGAGAAGGATTTCATTCCCTTCTAACTTCTAATGATGATGATGATGATGATGATGATATGATGATAATGGTAATAAGCGTGGTTTTTATCAATTTAAGGTTTGCAGAGTGCCTTACATATGTTAGCTCATTTGATCCTAACAACCCTGTGAGGTAGGGGCTATTATTATCCCAATCTTATAGATAAGGAAACTGAGGCATGTTTAGGTTAAGGGACTTAACCTCTAGAAGGGATGGCAGCTCCAAGTCAAGAACATGGACTCTTGTAGCGGAGCCTGAGACCGGACCAGACCCCAACTACCTCTTGTGTTTTGTGTTTCTTTCCCCGAGTCCAGATGACCCCAAAGGTATTTTGAGAGATGGACTTCCCAGCCTTGCCAGCTACTTTGTGAGCTACAGAGATCATTGGTCACTACTTGTTGCCCAGTAGGAGGAGGTAAATCCTTCAACTACATTGATCCTTGGAAGAGAAGACGTCTGTCTTCACAGTGGGATGGGGGTGGATTCTGTGGCTGAAATGACTAAGAAAACCCAAGTCACACCCTAGAAGGAACCTAAGAGGTTCCAACCCTCTTATTTTATGGATGAGAAAACTAATGATATTGGGAGGAATGAAGTGAGGGGGTGTGGAGGCATAATGAGCCAGAGAGGATGAAGAGAAGAAACTGGATCTCTTCTGCTTTGGGCCAGGACCCCCCAAGACTGAACTCACTTCATGTCAGTCCAGAGTTGGAGCCTTCAGTGAGAGAGGGTAGCCCCTGGGCTTTGAGTGACTCTGCAATCTCACATCAAAGGATCATACGTTTAGAACTAAGATCTTAGAAACCCATCTACTCCAATACTGATCATTTTTCAAATGAAGAATCTGGAGTAGGATTTTCTTCTTTTGTCTGTAGTAGGATGGGCCCACCTTCAACTTTCTTTTCTTTCGATTTTCAGATGAGATTTGTGAGAGGTTTTCAGGCAAAGCTTGGGTGACCACTTGTTTCATATGCTTCAGAGAGTATTTTTATTCAGCAACTGGTTAAGGTCCCTTGCAAATCATTCCTTTTGGGTCTCCTTTTCTCCCCTCTCTAAAATAGAGTCCAAACTTCCAAAGGCCCTTCTAGTTTCAGGTCTGTAGTCCTCCCAACCTTTCCAATTCTGAAATCCCACAATTCTCCCAGCCTGCGACTCCAATTCCCCATTTGGCAGCTGCCTCTCCTAATCTTTCTTACGCGTGCCTTGGGTAGACTCTCAAAACGTTTGAGCTAAATCAGGCAAGAAAAATAGATCCCAGACCGCAACTCCCAGCTTCCCACCCCCACCACCTCCAGGCCCCATCCCACCCCTTAGAAAGAAATTTTGAGAAAGTCTCCTAAATGAGAGCACCCCCTGGGGCTGAAAGTAATTGATATGTTTAGAAATGATACTGTTTGTCGAAGGAGAGTCCGGGGCCCTGCTCATTAGTGGTAGGTAAGTGTTTGGGATTCCCTATGCTAGCATTACATATACAAATGCAAAATGGACGGGCTAAATCTAATAAGATAAAACTAAAAGAAAAAAAGATTTTTGTAAACAAAGATGAGATGGGAAGAAATGATTGCTCTTCGGTTTTGGAATGTGTGGAAGAAAAAGAAAGAGAGAAAATGCTCAATGGAACTATAAATATTCTTCTTAACCATTTAGTCACTTTAGAATCTTTCCCCCAGGTTTCTGGCTTTCCTAGAGCCTACCAGCTCTCTGGGCCTTAACCTCCCATCATCAACAGGGGCTTTTTGTGGATAGTGATTCATGACTTTGTCTTTAGTGCCTAGCATAGTGCCTACCACATAGTAGGAACTAAAAAAAAAAAGCTTATTTAGTTGAATCAATTCATCTAAAGCCCTTGTGAAGGTCAGCCCTAGGTTTAAATGGGGGTCAGACAGGTGTTCTATGAGATAAGTTATTTTAGGAACCCAGTGAGGACAGGACCTGGGTCTAGAGTAGGCATACCAAAGTGGAGGAAAATTATGATATACATGAGATCATTTATGTCACATATGTAACAGGATTTAGACTAAGTGAAAAGTAGTTTGATACAGAGCAATGATGTCAAACTCAAATAGAAGCATGGCCCCATATTGACTTAGAAGACCACAAATCAACATTATCTATATTGTACTGTATTGGAATATAATCCCAGTGCTGAAGCTCACTGGTGTGGTACTCTCCTCCCTGGTGAGCCGAATGCCCTGCCCCTCAGGAGGAGTGGGGAGGAATTGTTGAGATCAAGAGAGATCTCTTTAGTCTCTTGAGTCTTCAAGTTGCTGAGTCTCTTTGGATTTAGGGGGCTTCTGGCTGCTAGCTTCAAGAAGAAAGGTGAATGAGGCCAACCTCATTTCAGGGTGTTGAAGGAAAAGACTATGGGAGGACCCAGTGGTCTTTATCACGTCTCTATCCTTAGCTTGCTATGCTAGAGACTACGGGAAAGTTCCCCTTGGGTGAAATCTAGGACTCTCTCTCTCTCTCTCTCTCTCTCTCTCTCTCCTCCCCCTCCTACCTCTTCCTCCTTTCCTCCTCCCCTTTCCTCTCCTCCTCCTCCTTCTTCTCTTTCTTTTCCTCCTCTTCCTCCTCCTCCTCCCTATGTCTCTCTGTCTCTGTATCTCTGAATTATTTAATTCTAAATGGGAGAGTTCCTTCACTCTGTATTATCTGGTATACATTCTCATGTGCATACTTTCTTTGATTTCTATTTTGCTACCGATTTAGGTAAAAAGCTTTTCTTCACTAAGTACTATGTGTGTTCATCCTGGAACTGGTATTTGGTGGGATATAAAGCTTTATTGGATATAATGCTTAGGATCCTGCTTCTCCCCTAAGAGTGAAACAGTGATCAGAAGTTATCTTGGACCTGAAAACTTTGTCCCTTAGACTATAAATAATTAAGGGAGCAGATGGACAGAGTTCTGCCTGGTGCCTTCTCTCTTTGAGGAGAGCAGAGTGGCCTCCAGTTCCAATTTCCAGATTCCCTTCCTGGCAGAAATTAAAGGCTTTGGGGGAGAAGTGGCTAGAGGTGTCTATTCTCCCTCCCTTTGAGCCCCACAATGACATACCTCCATGCTACACATAGGGAAACAGCGCTTATAATATGTGGGGGCCCCTCTACATTTATTTGTTTTGTTAAACATTTCTCAATTAAATTTTAATCTGGTTCAGATTGCACTTGGTCAGCTGTGTGAGACTTTAACGCCTCTGGTATAGTGGCTAAACAGCAGGTTTTGGAGTCAGGAAGATCTGGGTTCAGGTTCTGTTTCTGATATATATTGGTTTGTGTGATTGTGGGAAAATCAAGTCACATCTCAATAGTCTAGGCAATTCTTTAACAGGTTGTAGACAGTTTACTGACCTGCACTGAATGTCTTCATCTGGGAATTCCCTGTATCAATGATATCACTCTATGCCTTGGATCAAGTGTAAGTGCTTGGTGGAAACAATAAGGCAGCTAGGGAAGGGGGAAGATGTCTATCACAGTCTAGTTCTCCTAGGTCAGAAAGTAAGGCATAGAATCACTGAGGGCATAGCAGTGGAACCCATTAGGAATGGAACCCAGGAATCCAGACTTTTAGCAATTCTCAACATATTACTGATGAAAACCTCCCACCTCCATATCTGCCTCTTAATCTATGAAGGGCTAAGATAGATTATTATCATTGTGGATAAAGGAAAAGTAAATAGGCTTTGAACGATTCGTGTGTGTGTGTGTGTATGTGTGTGTGCACGCATGCGCATGTGTGCGCACGCACATGCGTGTGAAATCTCCTAAGAATAAAGTTGTAGCGAATGGTAGAAGGACATCTATTTATGGCATCTCAGAGGCCTTCTTTAGTCCTGTATGCTGTGGAGAAGAGGAGACACTTGGTTATGTACAAGCTGGAGTAGATGGCTTCTGGGCTCCTTTTCAACTCTGAGAATCTAGGAGTCTGAGATTCTGTCATGAAGGAAAGTCTCTTTATAAACCCTGAAGTGCCATGGCAATACAAGCTATTATTTTCTCCACATCTACTGCTTTTCCTACCTAGGTTGGGCTGTTTTTCATAACCTGCTCCGTCTCTCTTAGTGTTCTTTCTGTCAATTGGTAATCAGTCTGATAAAGGAAAAAGCCTAGGATGAAGTCAGAGTCTCTGGATTCAAATCTCGGCTCTGCTGCCCTAGTGACCAGAAACAAGCCATTTCTCATTTTGGGAACTCAGTTTCCTTATATGTAAAATGTAAGGCTGGATTAGATGATCTTTAGCATCTCTATCAGCTCTGTCTGGTCCTGCTCTCCCAAGAGCCCTTCCATTTTATTTTAGGGGAGAAGGCAAGGCAATTAGGGTTAAATGACTTACCCAAGGTTACACAGCTAGTAAGTCAAGGGCCCTTCTAAAGCCCCTTTGAAGTGTCATAGGACCAGTGTGGAAAAAAGAAATGATAAATCGACAGACATTACGCAAGTACTAACTGTGTGGAGAACACTGTATAGAGAATGCTGTGTACAGAACACTGGGGGAAAGACAACATGTAGCCCTCAGAGAACTCACAGTTCAGGTGTAGTTTCCTTTGGACAGAGTGGTAACTAGATATTTTTGCATGGAGTTTCTCTTTCTTGGGGAGAAGGAGCATCCCTTTGGGTAGTGCAGTTGAGATCCTCTAAATTTCAGCAACCTGACAAAAAGCCTTGATTGCCGCACCTTAGTTACATGTTTGACTTTAGATCATGCTAGTCAGGTCTTTGGCCCTTGGCTGGAAGAAAGGATGGGAATAAAGTGTTGAAGGATGGATATTAAGGACTTTTCCAAGGTTGCTTTGGGCCAGTGAATGATCCCCAGCGCACTGGGCTCTCAGCCCACCAATTACTGGGCACCAAACCTCTTCATAAACGCCCGCAGAGCCGAAACCCTCCCCAAGCCCAGCTGCCCCATGTTCCAAGACCTTTATGGGTTTGTCTTAAAGTTTTTATTTCCAAAAAAACCAAAAGTAATTAATCCAAATTACAGAGTAGTCATTTACAATAATATTTTCTTTAAATATATGTATTTTTTCAAACCCCAAATCTATGGGCCTCCAGTTCCATGGCCGCTGTAGGACACCTTGAAAGAATTATTAGTTCTTTTTGCCCATTTTATGTTGTGAGAATGGTTCAGTTGATTTGGAGAAGAATTGTAAAACATTCAGCTGAGACTCTTATAGGGCAAATTTGAGGCTAGATTATTTTTTCTCCTATTTCTGCCAGAATAACCACACTCTAATGGTTTATATTTCTCCCCCTGCCGCCCCTCTCCTTATGGAGGCTTTTTTTTCTTCTTTCCAAAAAGCTTCCCAAGCCTTCTGTATGATAACATCCCACCATGAGCTCACGGCCAAACCCGTTCCTACAGTCCCATTCTGCAGGTGCCAGAACTGAGGCTTCTCAATCATGGAATTGTAGACTCTTGGAGCTGGAAAGGTCCA